>NC_060271.1:90948887-91031465 GCF_021613505.1 Equus quagga
TGCTGCCCCCGCTGGCATGGGGACAGGACCCATGGGCAGGCAGAGCTCCTGCTGCTGCCCTGAGTTGAGGGTTAGGGCTAATTTTATAAGGTATGGGTACGTGACTTATTTTTACTGGAAAAAAAAGAAAAAGAAAAAGATGATGTAAAAAGTCATTAAATGATTTCAGTGCAGATGGGGTCTGGTTATTGTGCAGTCATATAACTTTAGATACGAATCTGGCCATATAGATGGGCATGCAGGTGAGGATGCCCCAGGCTTCTCTCCCTGGGGCAGTCCTAATTCGTCCCATAAAAAAGTCCACTGGGTCATATAGTTTGGCATGTAGGCCAGGTCACCTTGGGCTTCTCTAGCTGGGGCAGCCTTAATCCACATCATAAGGACGAGTTGGCTCAATTTAAGAGTAGCCATATGAGGTGTCTTTTGCCCAGAAGAGAAGCCTTACCACACCATCTTTCTGCCTTTATTCTACAAACTAATCCCCAGGCAAATAAAACAAGATCCATCACCCATATTTTGTTTGGTTTCTAGTGAAGGGTTTTTCCTTTCTGCTTGAATCTCGTTAGCTAGTCCTTAGCTCCAAAAATTATTGATCCTTTTCATAAAATTGCTGTCACATTAACCAAGTAAATTCAGCACCGTCAGGGGTCATCGTTACTCAAATGCTGGTGAGTTCAGGTGTAGTATTCAAACATCTTAAGAGCTTAGTATTTTAGGAGGCAGGTCTTTATGAGAGCATCGAAACCTTGAACTAAAATGTCTTTAGGGTATTCGGCCCTTATACCGGAGGTAATAGATTTGCTTCAACAAGATCTGTGGATAGGCTGGCTAGGAATAAAGTTGGAGAGGCCCAATTTTAGAAGGACAAACAATTCTGAAATAAAATATCAAGAAGGCCATGATTCTCTTTCCCACCAAAAATAAACTTAAAAGTGTTAAAGCCAATGGGAGTATCTTCTCAACGGACTGATTGTTGAACGTTATAAATCCACTGAATTTAGACTCCCACTGCAATTGAGATTATACTTTATTAAGTGCTTTAATGTAATTCTTCCAACAAAATGACAAAAAAAAAAAAAAAAGAAAACCACAGACACACAAACTTACACTAATTCCTGATTTATCCTGCTTTCTAAGCCTGCTATTTCAGCCTCTAAATTGGAAATAGCTGTCCTGAGCCCGCAAGCTATTCACAAGCGTGAATGGTGCTTGGCAAACCTGGGACCCACTTATACCCACCACAATTCCTGCCTAAATGTATGTTTATTTCAGAAGCTGCTCTTCTTTCTCCTCATCTCTAGACTTTTCCTGAGAGAGGAAAGTATTTCTTACCAACTAGTCATCTGTTCATCATTAATATTCAATTGTGGGGTTACAGACTTCTTTCCTTTTTCCAGTAAACATTCATATTTCAATAATTTGATTGTTTATACCAACCTGAGCATGACCAATCCCCCCTAAAGCTTCTATACTGCTTTTGTGATGGTGTTCAGATGTTGTCCCCCACTGACCCACTTTGGCAGCTCTGATTGTGCTAATCTTTTCACGTATATCTTAAAGTCCTAGAAACAGAAATTTTTTGACTCCTAATGTTTATCTTTGACTGTATGGAAAGAAGCAAGAAAAAGGAAAGGAAGTGGTGAGCTTTGGGGATTTCCTCTGTTTCACTTTCAAATTGATCATTTTAATTGCAGACATTTTAATTTTAATTTGTGGTTGGTAGATGTGCAGAGAGGCTAGGCTTTGAAAATTCACATTTACTATTTTTCTCTTTAAAAATAGCCTTTCAGAATTGAAAACAGGAACTTGAACAGATGTTTGCACACCCATGTTCATAGCAACATTATTCACAACAGCTAAAAGGTAGAAGCATCCCAGGTGTCCATCAACAGATGAATGGATAAACAAAATGTGCTATAGATAGATAGATACACACACACACACACACACACAAAATGGAATATTATTCAGTCTTAAAAAGGAGGGAAATTCTGACACATGCTATAACATAGATGAACCGTGAAGATACTATGCTAAGTGACCTAGGTCACAAAAGGACAAATACTATATGATTCCACTTACATGAGGTACCTAAAGTAGTCAATTTCATAGAGACAGAAAGTAGAATGGCAGTTGCCAGGGGATGGGAGGAGGAAGGAATGGGGAGTTGTTGTTTAATGGGTGGAGTTTCAGTTTTACAAGACGAAAAAGTTCTGGAGATGGATGGTGGTGATGGTTGCAAAACAATGGGAATGCACGTAATGCCACAAAACAATACACTGGCTAAAATGGTAACTTTTATGTGTATTTTACCACAATAAAAATGACTTTTGGACTTAAAAATGACTTAAGAAAGACTCTCTTGCTATTCCGCCTACCTTGGATATGTGAAATTCTAACCTCTTATATTTGTTCTGCAATACCATCACAGAAGTTCTCACAGGGAATATGATTTTACACTTGCTCTTTTCTCACTACTTTTTAAAAAATATCTGCCTTGTTATTTAAACTGCTATACAAAATTTACACTAGAAACATAATGTTTAAACAGCATCAACATTAAGGCATTCAAGTTTTCCCACTTTCAACTCTGGGCAATCTATTCATGATTGTTAAGAACTGTAACATTCCATGCTGACTCAATTCTCAGATTGTTTCTTGCATTTTCTCAGAACTTTTCAAGAAATTACTTTTTGGGTATCAAGGGACTTATAACATCCAAAGAGCATGTTGCTCATCTCAGTCATTGTCTGGGTGCATTGACACTCATTCTAAAGGCATTGACACTATTTTGTGAGCCTGGCCTCATGATTGAGATCACATAATTGCAATAATTAGGAAACTCACCTCAGGATATTATCAAAATGACCCACCCAAACCCAAGTCCATATGGTTTGAAATAGCTAATGAGTCAGTTAATGTGCTATGTCCAGGAGTAATGGGTACTCAATATGGATAGCATGAAGGTATAATTTACCAACTTTCTGACTGATTAAGGCTTTCAAGTAGACATTTTGCAACTTAAAGAGGGTTCAAAGTACTAACAGCTTTGACGGTAGAGACAAAGGAAGAAGTAACGATTGTTTAAAAGTCAGGAACATTGGAATTTGAGCAATTTCTTTCAACCGTATACCCTAGGATGAAAAATGTGATACTCTATAAAATTAAATAATGATGTAGGTTTCAGTAGCTATCTGTCATAGTGTGGAGAGAGATGGGAGATGCTACTGACTGAGTTCTGTGCATAAAGGAAAAGTAAAGAAAATGTTAAAAACTATAACTGATTTTAGAGTGGGGTGGAGAAAAGAGAGGAAGTTCAATTACAAAAAAAATTCTAGAGTCAATATTAACAGATATCTACACGGAAGGGATTCACTGAGTGGTCAATTGATGTATTTTTCATTTCGTATATTAGTATAAACAGACAAAATTGTCATAAAAATTAACGTGTTGACTGTGGTATCTTAGAAAAAAATTAATATCCCAGGCATACTTATAACTTGAAATTAAGAAAAATTCAACAGTAACATATTAGCTACTCATCGGAAACCTTTATGACAAAGATCTATATTAAATTTTTTATTTTGAATATGAAAGAATTTAAGCCCAGAGGATTCTTAGAAAGAAAAAGTTCTTAATTTGGAGTCCATAAGACACTCAGTGAATTCCTGGATTGACTTTAGGAGCAGTCTATGAACTCAGAAGTGAGGAAAGAAAATCACATCTTTATTTTCAATAATTTTAACTGGCATTTAGCATTTCCTGTAATTATAGAACCAACCATGTAGTATTAGCATTACTTATGATTTTTCCAACAAAAGAGATTGAAGCTGTTTTCATATCATAATAGAGCTGTTAGAGATATCTCAAAATATCATTTATGTTCATCACTATTAAAAAAGTCTGATCCACTGTCAGATGTAGTTTTAAAAAATATTTTGAGAACTAATTTTAATACATTTTATTTCCTTTATGACCTCATGTATTTTATTTTATTTTGCCCATTTAAAAAACATCAAAAATTTATGAGGAATGACTTCAAAGTCCCTCCTGGACTGTCAAAGGAGTCCATGGCATGAAAATGCTATACAGTGGCTTCATTAAGGTCTAAATAGTTTATACTAGACAAGTGCCTTTTAACTCTAGTATCAGAATTACTTCAGAGATGTTACTTTATTATTTAAAAAAGCTTAAAAGAGAATACATGTACATTAAAAAATATTGAGTTGTATAAGTTGTACAATGACACACAAGTCTGTCTCTTACCCCCAACTCTACTCCCCAGAAGCAACCACTACTTATGAGCCTTGATATTCTATTCATATCTAAGCATATAATATATGAAATATATTTATATTGTATTGTGGATACATATATTTACATAGGACATTTTTGTTTCTACTTTTTACGCAAATAGTATATTTATACAAATATCTGTACCTTAGTTTTGTCATTTAACAGTATATCTTGGCAATTGTTCCATATCAGTGCAAAGAAAAAGTACTTTTGTTATTTTTAATGGATAGGTAGTATTTGATTATGTGGAAGTACCACACTTTATTTGGCTAGTTCTCTGTTGATTGCCACTTAATTAGCATTCAGTATTTTAGTCTTTCAAACAATGTCCCTAAGACTGTTTTAATGGTTTCTCCATATAGACCTTCCACATATTGTGACATGTTTATTCTTCATTATGTCACCTTGTTTTATGCTTTTATTGTTTATTTTTAATACTTCTTTTAATCCATCCCTAATGGTCTGTGTTTCCTTGTTTTACGTGTATGTTTGTGTTTTCCTTATAAAAGTTTGAATTGTTTGAAAAATTGAAAGTGTATAGTTTTTATGGTTCCTATAGTTATTTTTCTATAATTCTGTGTAATATACTCAATTTTCTATTTCTTGAAATGATATGTTTACTCTTTATGCGAAGCATAAGGGAATTAGTATACCTCTGAGTAGTAGTGAGATGCCCAGGTCCTCCTCAGAAATTCAGCTTTACGAACAAATTCACACAGGTTATGTTGATGTGCTGTCAAGATTGAAAAGCACTTGTTGAAAAGGAGAGTCTGCACTAGAATTAGGCGGCCAGGAAACCGGCATGATTCTGAAATAACTGGAATGCTACTTTTCTGTCGCAATTAAAAATCAAAGCTGGATTAAATTATACACTCACTGTCATTTAGGTCAAAGCTTTCTATGCCCATCACACACCCCAATTTCCTGGGTAATTGTTTTATTTTTCCATGTTACATTTGCTATGAAAACCTGGTATGAATATGAGTCACAGCCAAATTTTAATTAATGTCAACATTACGTAATGCTTACATTTACGTGATTACTGCTAAATTCTTAAAAAACAAACTCAGAGATACTTATTAATTAGTCATAAAGCAAGGGTGCCCCCCACACTTAAACTACTAATAGGTACCGATATTCTTAGTGTTGCCAGCTTTGTGATAGCAGTGTTAAGATTTTCTTTTTATTGTTCTAATGTTTAACATGGTCACATTGTTTAGTAGTTAATTCCACAAGTATTTTTGAGAGCTTATTTCATGCTTAGCATTCTAGACACAAATTTGAGGAAGACATACTTCTCGGCCACTATGAGTTTAGTTTATTTATCTGGTAGGAAAGGCATTTAAAGAGGCATTTTCAATATACTGTGTAAAAAGTCCTGTAATAGTGATGAGCATATTCAAGGGACATAAGCTAAGCTTGGTGGTTCAGGAAAACTTCCCAGGGAAGGGGGCACATAACCCATGGCTGAGTACAGGTTACTGGATGAAATGTGGGTGTAGACTAGGCAATGTTGAAGTCCTGAGGCTGGAGAAGCATTCCAGACAAATGGAACAGAACCTGCAAAATGCAGAGAGCCTGTCGTTTATGTCCTCAGATTTGGAAGTGGTCAGCTATGACTAGATTATACAGAGGAGAGTTAAAAGGAAAAATCAGAATTTGGTTCTTAGCCAGAACATATCTCTACCATAAAAATAAATAAACAATAAAAGGATGTAGATGCAATTTGTCCACATAGATCAGCATTTTTATTCAGAGGATTAGAGAGGTGTCAGATGTATACTTAGGTAGCCTGGAGGGCAGATCAGAATTTCTGCAGAAGTGTTATAGTGTGAAAACAAGTATAACTCAATATTACGACATTACATTATATTTATAAATGAAAAAATACCTTTTGAAATATAAACTTTAGGAACATGAAACTCTAGCAAATATTTGCTACAAGTATAACATGAATTTTAAAAAGTAGTATAACACTAATATACATGATGTATAAAATGGAAGTCTTTTAGAATTAACAAGTTAAGATGAACCAAGTAAAAAATTTTCTCCCATTGAAGAATTGGACTTAATTTAATGAGTTTAAAGCTCTTATTTTTAAAAATATAGTTTCTAATATTCACATGAGATTATCTTCTTCTACATTTTTGTTATCTCTATCTCTTATGATGCAACATGTACTATGAATAATTTCATATAATTATCAAGTATCAGCTTAAAAAATTCATAGTATCTGGCTTATTTATTTGTTTAACAGAAATTCAACAACAAATCCAAGAAAGTGGCTTTACTATAATTAACAAGAAATAAGGTAACTGACTTCTCTTTCAAGGAGATGTATTACATATTTGATCACATATTTCAAATCTGGGTTCATTATATAGTAATGTCAGTGCTTTGGAGGAATAAGGATCTCCCATTAAAAAAAGAGCTTTGCATTTCAGGATAGCAATGTGAGCACATATATTTAACATTATTTCCCTAAGTTGCAAGGAATTGATCAAAGAAATGTAAATAACAAGAGAAATGAAAAAAACAATTATTAACAGTGTTGGATACCTGGGGAAAAGGCCATTAAGAGGCTGCAACTAGGAGGACTGTCCCTACAAAATCCGGAGCAGATAGGATCAGATGGAGAGCCAGAAATGACTAGTCTGTGATAAGGCACTTGGGATGAAAAAAGTCCACCTGTGAAATAAGAAAACAGAATTTCCTACCACCTCCTCTCCCAGATGCAATCTCTGAACAGAAGCTGGGGATGAGTCCCCAGGGGTAGTCAGAGGAGGACAATAATAGAGGACAGTGGGGCTGGCCCCGTGGCAGAGTAGTTAAGTTCTCATGATCTGCTTCGGTGGCTTGGGGTTCGCTGGTTCAGATCCCAGGTGCAGACGTGGTACTACTTGTCAAGCCATGCTGTGGTAGGCGTCCCACATATAAAGTAGAGGAAGATGGGCACGGATGTTAGCTCAGGGACAGTCTTCCTCAAAAAATAAAATAAAATAAAATAATAGAGGGCAGCAATAGAACAACTAGCTGAGGTGGGCAATGCCATAACAGATCCCCAGTGAGATTAGTCATGTCAGGGGGAGAAGGCAGGGATGGGTGCTCAGCCAATTTCGGGTTATTCAACAACTGTGGAAAGGAAAGCCTCTTACCAAACCAGAGACTTTTCAATCATGTGACTGCTTCCCCAGAAATTCTTGCACTGCTCACTGCAGCCAATTGGCACTCCCAGATCTAGCAAAATAAAGCTACAGAAAATGAAAATGATCTCTTTTCCCCTTTGTCTGGGTTAAAAGTTAGAAATGAAACCCACATAACTGCCGTTCTTGTATCAAATTCTGCAACTGAAGAAAGTTCTCACTCTGTAAAGTTGAACAAACAGAAAAATCACCAAGCAAAATGGAAATATTCAGTAGTCCAGAGGAGGAAAACTATTGTGAGGAGATAAAGCAACTGTCCTCTAGGGAGAAATAAAACAGATTCATTCCAAGAAACAGGAGCAAAGTTTCAAAACTCTAGTTCATATTCCCCATGAGAGTCTAAAAACATGACATCTATACCAATGTGGCAATTTAGAAGTTAAAAAAGGATTGCATTTAGATGCAAAATTCTATTCCAAAATTGTGTTTTTCAACACAATGGAGACTCCGTCAATTAGAAGTTCTACAGGAATATGATGATTAAAATACTATCAATAATAGCTACTGTTTGTTGTACACATTATGTGCCAAAGTTTTAATCCTTCACAAGCAATAAGAGATTTTAGCCTCACTACAGCAACACTACAGGGTGAATATGACTATGCTTTCCATTTTACAGATGAGGAAACTGAGTCACAGAAAGTTTAAGTGACTTACCCAAGGACCCAAGATTTCTAAGTGGTAGAGCTACAAACTTAACTCAAGAGTGCACAGACTTAATTCTAGAAAAAGAAAAATGAGTAGACAGAGAACCAATAATCAAAGAAAACCTCATAATAGAAATTAAGCTGGGTATTTAAATGGTAACAGAAAGGACACTGTATTATTTTGAATTATTCTTGACCATGCAGTATTGATAATTTACATTACTGTTATCCAAGGCACGTTGTATAGATTTGATGGTTTATCTCTTTAAGAAGATAGAACAGGATACTACCTAGAGCGAGTTACAATGGAGTATGTTCTCAAGTTTGTGCAGAAATTTTTAGTACCTGTATCAGTTTAAAAACTGATAAAACGAACCAATTAACAAAGAATTGTCTCTGCTAATAGCTGCTATTAAATCCTAGCTATGAGAAAGTGGAAACATTATGATATCATTATTGTCTAAGTGATATTTCTATCATCTTCTGAAAGTATTATAAAAGGATTAACCTATAACATATACAAAATTTGAGTAAATTGAGAAAAAATGGCAGTCCAAGATAAAAATTGTATTAAAAATTGAATCAGTTTGTACTGAGCAGGGTACTGTACCTGTCTCTTTGTACAAAACTCTCTAGCAATGATTACTTATTTTAAAAATATAACAAGGGAATTATATATTCAAATATTTTTAGATCATTAAAAAATTAAATTCTTTACAAGATTCCCATTGAAAGGACCTTTTAACGTATTTGTTTCTTTCAGCATCACATAATGTATTAGCAACCAGAATATGTAAATATATGATCCAGACCTGAGTATTCTGCAACTGCCCTCGCGTTATGCATTTCCAAAGGCCTTAGTAAAATGTGCAAAGAACAGATACAGATGAATGTGGCTTGCAGTTACAGAAATGCCTTCTGCAAGTGTGCTTACACAGGTTATCTAGTGGTGATAATCAAACTTTGGTGATAATATTTAAAGATCTTTTTATACTATGTCTGTTTTCATATTTCACTATTAAAATGTGTTGACATTTGAAGAACAGAAACTCAAATAAATTTATTTTTTGTTCCTTGATTTTTTAAATTTAATTTTATTCATCTAAAACTGGAATTAAAAGGATTTAGTTAAAAAATAGAATGCATCTAAAATTAAAATTTTTCTCTTTTTTGAAAGATTATTCTTCTCTATAAGCCTACTTCCTCCCAGTTACAGTTTGCAAAATCTTGCAGTTTGAATTTTCAGATACTGGAATGTTTAACAAAGTTTTTGCCATTTTAAAGAACACTGGAAAATTTAAACTTTATTTTTTTTCATTAAAACTATCTGCCTACTTAATGGTAGCTAAAATATTTAGTATTACATGGATATAATATGTCAAATGTTTTTGTCTAGTAAATATGATCTACCCAATGTTGTATAATAAAAAATATATTTGGTCTTTGTCCATAGTTCCTAGCACAGAGCTCCCAAAACCCCTGAAATTTCCCGAGTGATGGGAGTGTCTTATGTTATTCATAATAATGGGCCCCTTTCTACCGTGAGTTTATGCTAATGAGGTGACTCAAGGGGCCCCTTAGTTTCAAGCCAGGGACTGGCTATGCATGTTGGAAGGTTGGAGTTTTCAGCCCCATCCCTCAACCTCTGGAGAGGGGACAGTGGCTGGAAATAGAGTTCAGTTGCCAATGACCAATGATTTAACCCAGCATATCTAAGGAACAGACCTTAAAACACTTGTGAACAAGTAAATTCAGGGAGCTCTGGGCTGGTGAACACACTGACATGCTGGGAGGGTGGCACTGGTAGAGAGGGTGTGGAAGTTCTGCCCCTTCCTCCTAGTATCTCCCTCAATGCTTCTCATCCATCTGGCTGTTCCTGAGTTACATCCTTCATAATAAACTGGTAATCCTAAATATGGTGATTTCTTGAGTTTTATGAGTCATTCTAGTAATTATTGAACCTGAGGGTGTGGGTTGTGGGAAACTCTGATTTTCAGCCAAGTTGGACGAAAGTGTGGGTAGCCTGGGAACCTGGGAATTGCGACTGGTGTCTCAAGTGAGAACAGTCTTGTGGGATTGAGCCCTTAAACCTATGGAGTCTGATGCTGACTTTGGTTAGTTAGTGTCAGAATAGGATTGAATTGTAGGACACCCAGTCAGTATCAGAGAATCAGAGAATTGTGGTTGGAAAATGGCAGACCCAGATATTGTTCTCTATATAGGAAGTGATGTTTAGTTCAGATAATAGCATTTATGTAACAGCAAATGACACTGTGAATTTGAACCTGTGGATGACAATGAAAACCTCTGGATTTCAACTATTACAATTTAATTTATTGAACTGATTTTGATCTCCCTGTCTGTTAACAGGACCCAAAAATGAAATGTCAAAAGGAGTAAAATCTATGAACATCTCTCTTACCATCTTAGCAATTTAAGTGCTTTTATTACGAAGGAAAAATTCATCAAGAGGAAAAGCACACCAGGCACAACTTCTGTATTACTTCCATGATTTAATATGATTTATTAGAGGAATCACACTAAATCATTGTTTACAAAACTTATTAATAGAAATTCCAGTTCAAGTATCTTCTCAGGCAGCAGCTTCTCATAGAAGCTTTTTGACTGGCAGTTAGAATCATCATAAATGGAGGCAGAACTTTAGAACTGAAAAGACTTGGAAGAAACCCAGGAAAGGAATGCCATTAATATTACTAGCCAACACCAATTTCATTGGATGATACATGTAGAGCAGTGTCTGTGACCGATAAGGTTTTTCATCGCTGTCTAACCAACATTGCTGAAGTTTTGCCCTTGCCCTGGGGCAGCTATTCTTTGAGGGAAAGTTGCTGCTCTTAATCCAAATTCAGTGACTTCAATTGTCTTCTCTGACATTATAAAGAAAAAGAAAGATGCCTGGGCTGTTAAATATATATTTTTTAAAAATCGATATGCATTGGAGAAAGTCCAAATGATTGCCTCTTAAAACCATGCACTTGACCTCCAACTTATGGTGGCCAGCTAGTTTTGCCTGATGAAGTTGCTCATTGAAATACCTGTGAAAACATGGGAACACTCACAGAGTAACAGTTGTACTAAAAAGTAAAGTTATTATTGTACTAAGAAATATTTATTTGAGGGCCTACTCTAGGCCAGGCTCTTTTGTAGGTAAGCATACAGAGAAAATCCCCTGCCTTTGTAGAAACATCATTCTAGCTTGGATTGGGGTGGGAGTGGGGGCAGACAATACACAATTAAGGCAGTATGTTAGAAGGTAAGGAGTACTATGAGTGGGAGGGATATGTAGAGAGGCCAAACTCTGAAAGTGTTAACTGTGCAGAAGGATCAGATGGAGAACCGATAGCACTCATGTCTGAGCTTCTGAAACTGCTGCATGGATAGGCAGGTAGGAGGTGTAGAGAGTCCTTGCATACCCCTATTCCCTATTCCTGTATTAGAAACAGAGACCTGTATTCCACTGAAAAAGAGTGGCAATTATTCCCCTTCTGGGGCAAGCAAAATTGACAACATACTAAATTGCCCTTACCGATTGAGTGTCTGAAAGTCACAGCATGTAAATTAGCCAAAGGTGAATAGGCGGAGGTGGGGCACATCAATGCCTGGATATTAAATCAGCTCTAAGTGTAGAAATGGGAAAAACATAGTGAACTGGCACTCTATAGAAGTTTTTATTTTTACCTAGCATTTTTAGTAAGAAGTAGATTCAAACATAAATTAATAAGAGCTCACACTCATTTGCCACAGAATTATAATAACCTTGGGAGGAAAAGATTATTATCTCTATTTTAGAGATATGCTAACTAAAGCAGAGACAAGTTAAGTGATTTGCCCAAGGTCATACCTCTAATAGGTTGTGGAGCTGGGTTTTGAATGCAGGCAATATGATTTGAGATCATATGCTTATTTTTTTTTAGGAAGATTAGCCCTGAGCTAACTACTTCCAATCCTCCTCTTTTTTCTGAGGAAGACTGGCCCTGAGCTAACATCCATGCCCATCATCCTCTACTTTATGCGTGGGACGCCTACCACAGGATGGCATTTGCCAAGCGGTGCCACGTGCACACCCAGGATCCAAACCAGCGAACCCCGGGCTGCCGAGAAGCAGAACGTGCAAACTTAACCGGTGTGCCACCGGGCCAGCCCCAGAGATCATCTGCTCTTAAACAGCAGACCAGACTGACTCTCCATTGCAAAGGAACCAGGCAGGGAGGTAAGTAAAACAATCCTGTCCCAGTAGCACCAAATAAATGTTTGCTAGAAACCATAAATTTTGGGTGCTCTGTATGCATCTATTGTTCTCCAGCTTAAGGTATGAGAGGAGAATTTTGGCAGCATGTCAGTGGACATCCCAGTGGACGTTAAGACAAAATTTGGAATACACATTCACAATGTCAATTTACAACCTGTAGGCCTGGTATATTGATTGGTCCTCATTAGAGGGTGAGTGATCGGAAAAAAAATCAACATGAGGAGTCAATGAAAATATTCTTTCACATAATATATGTAAAACATGGACCTAAAGACAAAGAGCAAACATATCTAAACACTACTTACTTTAGGAACAAAAATCTCCTAGTATCTGTATTATACTCTTTACAATTTCAGTAGAAGATGGGCTATATGAATGAGGTGAAAATGGAGTAGTCTGAAATGTTGAATGACATAAAAGAACACTAATGATCAAGATTGACTCGCAGAAATCAGCATCTTAGTAAATATTAGTAAAGACTGATTTCTAAATGACTAAAGAAATCAGTCTTTACTAATATTTACTGTACAGATTGCACTGGTGGCGTCCCTTTGTTAATATATCATGTGGTCATGGATGACATTCAGTACAAGTGGTACACATAGAAAAGAGTAGAGAAAGCTCCATGGTACTGCCTGAGAGGTTGGCAGGGGCCCTCTCAGGCACTTTTTTTTTTGTATATAGCAACGTGTATATGTGCCTACACAATGTATTATGTGCCCAGTTAAATAGATTCACAGATTGCACTTTCCTAAATCATAATACAGGGGATCAAAATGTTCCATCTCAAAATATGTCTCTAGCATGAGGATTAATTTAGGCTGATTTTTTTTTAAGGAACAGAAGACTGAGGAAGTTTTTCTTTTTTACTACCCCCTTAACTGCCTAAAACAATTTAGATAAGAAGAGAGCTATCATTAGAGACAACTACAAAGAATATGAACTAGATGTGGTAGGCTAAAGGGAACTTAGCAAGGCCTGTTTCATCAATGTTCTCTCTGTATCCCATTGTCTCTCCATGGCATGACAGAAATTTGCTTACCAAACATTTGCTTTTCCAATTTTCCTGTGAATTGTCTTCATTCCCTTTGAAGCCCTAGGCCCCTACTCTCTTCCCTTGGCTCAGGATGGCATATAAGCCTCAATTGCCTGACCATCTTTGACCCTCTCATGCCTATGTGAGGCTCCCATTTGTACAAATTAAATTGGTTTTTCTCCATAATCTGTTTTATGTCAATTTAATTACTAGACCACCCAAAGGAACTTAGAAGGGTAGAGGAAAATTTTTTCCTCCCCAACAACAGGATATTTTTTTCAGTACATGAGATGAAAAGTGACTGAAAAACTTTTGTACTGGTTACCAAATGACAAAGTACTTAAGAGAATTATTGAATTTGAATAAAAAGACAAACTTTCCAGATTTTCTACAAAGACAAATAGCTGTTGGTGGATTGCTAGTTGGTATATATCTTAGAAAAAACAAACACCTTAACCTGTTCCTTCATGGAAGTGATTTTTATCAACAAGTGAGAAAGTAACAGCTTTTCAAAAGAAACTCATGATAAGGAGAAATGATTTTGAAAATGAATATATGGAAATATTTTCATCACTGTGTGCCTTTTTTGTGGCTGATGATGTAAACATATTATTGATAAAAACTCACATATCTACACACTTTAAAAACTTGGAAACAAAATGTTCTAACTTGATTAAAAACCTTCCATATGAGGAATTTTAGTGAATTTTGAAACCACTTGTTAAATATGTAAAATTATACCATATTCTGATTATTTTGCAAGAACTGATTGACAACAAGGAAGGTAGAAATTTACTGACCAAATTTTAATTTAAAAACTGTGCATAATTAATTGATAGGAGTTTAAAAATCAATATCATAATTTAGTAAGCACAGATAATTCAGCACTTATTCTCCTTGGATCTGCAGTTTTTGGGATGCAATTCTTCTCAGTTATTTTAGCCACTAAGAGCAAGTATCTAAAACTTAGATCTTAGGGACATTGTATCAGAAAGTATTAAATCAAAAATTTCCAAATCAATGAGGCATATTCAATAATATTGCTGCATTATAAATGATTTTCATTATTATAAATCATATTTTAAAGAGAGCATAAAAGTTTTTGTTCTTAATGCATAAAATAAAATAGTATTTTAAAATATTTATGTCAATTTTGTGCCTCCTAAATTTTTGCTTTTGTAGACACTTTATGATATTGTACATATGTATGATTTTAATAAATAAATAGAGACTTTTTTGTGGTGTAAAACAAGTCAACTGTGACTTACTTCTTACCTACTCTGACCACTTTGGTCAGGCCTCCTTGTGCTTGTGATATTTATTAGGGGAAAGATACTGGGATGCCTATCTGAAAAATGCTGCGTGTGGTCTGTGCAGATCGCTTATTGTAGATCAACCTGTAATTTGGCTTGCTGGAGAATGGGCTACGGTAATGTAGACATATTCTATCTGTATAACTGAGTATAAAACTGGAGAACCACAAAACTGAAATGGCTTCTTTGGGAAAGATGTTTCCACATCCATTGTTCAGAATCTGTCTCTTATCTTAACCCAAATTGTCCTAATGTGGGGGAAAGGGATGTTTTTGAAAACTGTGGCTAAAGGATTTGGGCTTTTCTAGCCAGAAATGCTACATCTGTGCCAGTTCTTATCTGTATTCTTTGAATCATTGGTAAAGTTTGGTTGTATCTTACGTAATATCTATGATTAGCCAGAGTCTACTTTGACAGTTCAACCTCCATGGTAAGCTGTTAGCTCAAATATTTTTACTGATAGGGTACAATATAAGAAGTGTGGATAACACTAGCATAGAGGACAAAGGAAAACAATGAAATATTTGACTTTATAGCAGTTTAAAAGAACAAGCTGAAAAAATTACTTTTATAGAAAGAAACGGTTACACATGAATAGAAACATTAGCAATGAATGTGAATAGGTGTCTCCATGTCAGATGTCTCACTAATCTTTACTTTGCAAGTGACAAAACCCAGTTCAAATGCCTTAAACAATGTGAGAAATTTCTAGCTTACGTAAGTGCAGAAATAGTCTTCACAGAGTCTTCAGTATTGCTTTTATCCAGAAGTCCAGTTGTGCTACAGACCCTGATTTTTTCCACATCTCTGTTTCTTTCTGAAGGGTCAAGCTCTATCTTCACCCCAGCTCCCCTACTGACAACTATAAAGCCTGTATATCTTAGTGACTACTAGCCAATGCCTAATTTCCCTAGTCAAAAAAATGGCTGCCAGCAGCTCAGAGGGCTACATGTCTCCTTGTTTATGTTGAGAGAGAGAGAGATTGATTGAAAGTCAGTTTTGGTCTTTGTTCTGATTGAAGTATCTGTGGTGACTTTGGTCACCTCGAAGAAGTAATCTTGGTCAGGTAATTCTATTTATTGATGTGCCCATCTTAGAACTAAATATGGTGTCAAGGAAGTCGGTTGGGATTCTGTTGACAGGTTTAGGCCAATCACAATCCATCCTGAGAGCTAGAGGTCATATGAGGTCAATTTCCTACAAACTTCGTGGCTAAACTTCCAGGAGATCAGTTTCACCAAAGGAAAATCTGAGAACCGGGTGAATGAATACTGTGGTACACTGTCTGTATCTTCCCTTCTGGACAGAGGGACTTGATTCACCAGTTGCTAGGACTTTTGGTTGATGATGGCTCACAACTGAGGCCCGCTCCAGAATTTTCTCAGTCAAAGGATGCTGTCTCACTTAAGATCATGCTCCCTCCTTGGGATAGCCCACATCAAATAAATGGTTTATCTGGGAATACAAAGGCCTGGCCCCTTTGCCTCAATGTGGGCAGCATCCATGGACCATACCAGTCCAAGAGGCTTTGCTGTGACTGTAGTGCAATTCCACTTCTCTCCCCAACCCTACTTCCTTCACTCCCCTCACTGATGTTGCTCCCAAGAGAACTCACTATGGTGGTTAATTTTGGTCAATGTGTCAGCTTGACTGGGACACAAGGTGCCCAGATTAAACATTATTTCTGAGTGGGTCTGTAAGGGTGTTTCTGGATATGAATAGCATTTGAATCAGTGGACTGAGTAAAGCAGATTGCACTCCCCAATATGTTCTATTCTGGGCCCCAATAGAAAAAAAAGTGAAGGAAGAAGGAATTCACTATCTCTGCCTGACTGTATGAGCTGGGACCTGAGTCTTCTCCTGCCTTCAACTGGGACTTACACCATCAGTCCTCTGGTTGTCAGAACTACACTACCAGCTTTCCTAGGGTCTCTAGCTTGCAGATGGCAGATCATGGGATTTCTCAGCCTCCTTAATCATGTGAACCATTTCCTCATAATAAATCATAGATATATACATTTCCTATTGGTTCTGTTTCTTTGGAGAACACTGATAGATACACTCCCTAAAAAAACTTCTTGTAAAAACATCTCCATCACAATGTCTGTTTCCCATAGAACCTGACCAAAGATGACAAGAGGGAGGAACAGACAATCAGAAAAGTCCTTTATAAAAGAAACTTTACCAAAATAATTACAAATTGCTAATATAATTATGAAATAATATTTACTATTGGAATGACATAGTTAAAAACTTAGAAGATAATATACCATTTTCATTTACCTGATATACAAAGATTAAAAAGAAGGATAACACAATTGGTGAAGGGTCGAAAGATAGGCACACTCTTATGTTGATTGGAGGCATCTAATTTGGTACAACCTTCCTAAAAGATAGTTTGACAATGTCATACCCTCTGTTCCAGATGTTTGGCTTCTCCTAAAGAAATAATAATATAAATGCACACATTTGTAAATACAACTACATTTATCCTGATATTTTCTATAAATTTGAAAAAATTAGAATAGCTTCCATTCAAGTATGATAGAGTAAGGCTTTCTGCCCCAGTGATCTTTAAAATCTACTAAAATCAATAAAGAGAATGAAAAAAAAGAAATTGATACATTTTCCATATAGAAACTATAAAAGACTACCAAATCCTAACCAAAAATGATGAAGAACAGATGAAAAATTCAGTGAATTTTTGCAAAAATTAATGGAAGATTCAGGTATGGATGCATATTTCCCTTGAGTTCAGGCAGTATACAAAGTTCTCCAGAGGAAGATGGCATCCGTGACTTGGAATGACAAGATCTAAGATTGGGGTTGACTGGACAAGCTCACCCCCTACTTGCCCACCCCATTTATTCTATAGTAAATAACTGGCCCAGAGATAAGGGCAATCATAAAAAAAAATGATATCAGAATGAAACAAGCTGGAGGCTTATAGAGAAAGAGTATAAGGATGAAAAAAAAGGAAAGAAACTTAGCAAACAAAATTCACACTACATCCAGCCCACACTAAAGGCAATGGGAATGAAGCTCATTTGCTTGAGGATTACCAAAGAATTTGTGGCATATTTTTAAACAATCATAATTGAAAACAAAGCAGACAGTTCATCAAAGAATAAATAGAGATAGCCAATAAGCACTTGAAAATATGCTCAACATCATTAAACATTAGGGAAATACAAATTAAATCAACAGTGAGCTACCATTAAACATTTTTATTAGAATGGCTAAAATTTAAAAGATTGATCATACCAAGTGTTGGCAAAAGATGTGGAGGAATTGGGACACTAATACACTTCTGGTGGGTATACATAATGGTATAATCATTTTGGAATACAGTTTAGCAGTTTCTTAAAAAGTTAACAAAAATCTCCCATATGGTCCAGTCATTCTTCACTTAGGTATTGACCCAAGAGAAATGAAAACAAATGTCCACACAAAGATTGGTACACAAATATTGGTAGCAATTTTATCTGTAATACTCCAAACTGGAAACAATCAAAATATCCATTTACAAATGAATGGATAAACAAACAGTGGCATATCCATACAATGAAATCCTACTCAGTGATAAAAAGAAAAGAACTATTGATACATAGTGTGACATGGATGAAAAAATTATTTTGAGATTCAAAATAATTTTGCTAAGTGAAAAAAGCCAGACTCAAAAATAGTACATACTATATGATTCCAATTGTAAAAAATTCTAGGAAATGCAAACAAGTGTAATGACAGAAAGCAGATGATGGGGAGGGGATTAGGGAGGAGAGGAGTCTACTCTCTTTCTTAATATAGGTATATTAACTTTCTTTTGGTTAGTGTTTATATGGAATATCTTCTTTCATCTGTTTACCTTCAAGCTTTATGTATCCTTATATTTTAGATATTCCTCCTGTAATCAACTTATAGGCCTTTAAAAATATTGTCTGGTGGCTGGCCCAATGGCTGAGTGGTTAAGTTCTGGTGTTCCACTCTGCTGGCCCAGGGTTTGGATACTGGGTGCACCTAGCATCATTCATCAAGCCATGCTGAGGTGGCATCCCACATAGAACTAGAAGGACCTACAACTAGGATATACAACTATGTGCTGGGGGGCCTTGGGGACAAAAAAAAGAAAAGAGGAAGATTGGCAACAGATGTTAGCTCAGAGCCAATCTTCCAAAAAGAAAAAAATTGAGTCTAACAGTCTCTGTCTCTTATTTGGATCATTCAGTTCACTGACATTTAATGTAATTACTGTATTGACATCTACTGTCTTACTATTTGCTTTCTATTTGGACTGTCTATACTCTTTTTCTTGCCTTCTATGTCCTTCTTTCCTTCTGTTGTAATGAATGAAAATTTTTTATTGGTTCATTTTTCTTCTATTACTTTCAGTAGTCACAGGCTGAGACCACAGAAGAGGACAGTATTTTGCTGATGCATACTCTCTTGGCAGCAAACAATGACACCTTGGCCATAGACCCACCAGTTGCCAACTGGCCTAAGAAAAGCAAGATCAAGAAGGACCCTGTTAATCCTATTGCTAAGACCAATCTGTGTGTTACTGTGCTGCTGAAAGCTCTGCCACTAGTATTTCAAAAACCAACAGGGTCACCCTTGGTGGACAAGTTTCATTGGAGCTTCTGGACTAAGACAGACTAGGAAGAAGGACCTGGCCACTCACTTCTGAAAAAATTGCCATGAAAATCCTATGAATATCAGCAGAGTGTTGTCTGATATAGCACCAGAAGATGAGAGGATGGCACAAAAAGGCCAGGCAGGGTTTCTCTGTGATGTACACAGGGTTGCTGGGAGTAGGAATCTATTTGATGGCATTAACAACAAAAGAGCATACCTGCTGTCCATGCAATTCCATCTGCCAATGTGATTACCACCAACAAGTCTAAAATAACTCTGTAGTCTTTAAACCTGATCCCCCAGATCAACGAGGCTTCAGTTACCACTGAGGCAGCCAATACTCAGGCTTCTTCAGTCATGGCTCAGCCTAAAAAAGCCAATGAGACAAAGAGAGTTACTGCTAAGGCAGCCCAAGGCTACCAATCTCCAACTGGCAGGGATGGTGTCACTACACAGATCCAGTCACCCTTGCGACCCTAAACCTACCAATCATTCCCCCAGACTATCCAGGCTCCAATTTCCAGAGAGTCAGTCAATTCCCAAGCTTTGATAGCCTCCACCAAACTGAAGAAAGCTTCCAAGGCTAAGAAGACTGCCAATAAGGCCACAGCTAATGCCAATGAGATCTCACTGGCTCCAACTACCACCCACAGCCAAATTACCAATGAGACAGCCAATATCCAGGCCACAGCAGCCTCCGCTCGGAACAAGGAAGCCTCCAGATCCAAGAAGGCAACTGTTAAGGTCACAAATACTGACACTGAACTCCTAGAGGTCCCAAGGAAAACAAATTCTAACTAATTCTTTAGAGTTCATTCTACTACTGTAGAGTAGAGTTTTACTACTTTGTTAGAGTTTACTTTACAGATTACAACGTGTTAGAGTTTACCTTAGAGATTACATCTCTTTGTTTCATTAAAGTCCAATCACTTCCCAGACAAAGCAAAGATTTTAAGATATTTTATTACCATTTACTCGTTCATAAGTTGTTATTATTGTCATGCATATATAACACGTATACATTTAACTTCATATATATTTTTTAAGCCTCATTCTGTGTTATTATTTTTGTTTTATTCAATGTATGTTTACATTTGCCCATGTAATTACATTTTTATTCTTCTTCAATCCTTTCTGCACATCTAAGCTCTCTTTCAAGATTATTTTTTTCAGCCTGAAGATCACCCATCCTACTTTCTTTAGGGAGGATCTGCTAATGATAAATTTTCTTAGTTTTTGGTTGTTTAAAAATGTCTTTATTTCCCCTTCAGTTTGCAAGCATATTTTTGAAGGATATATTCTCTGGATGCTTTTTCAAATTTTGTTTTTGTTTTTCAGCAGTTTTACTTTGCTGTCCCAAGGTGTTTTTTGTTTCCCCTTTTTGTATTTATCCTGTTTGGGGTTCATAGTGCTTCTAGAATGTTTGACTTGATGTTGCATCATTTTTTTTTTTTTTTAAATTTTCAACCATTCTCTTCACATATGACTTCTGTCCTGTTTGTTGTCTCCTCCTTCTCTAGAACCCAATGTTACATATAAGTTAGGTCTTTTTGATTGTATTTCCTGTATGTCCCATGTGCTTTTTGATAATTTCCATCGTTTGTCTTTCTGTGCTTAATTCTTGGTATTTTCTTCTGACCTGGATTACAGCTCACAAATTCTCTCTTTAGCTGTGTCTAACCTGTTTTTCCCATGATACATTGCATTCTCAATATGTGTTTGTATTTTTTTTTTTAGTGTTAGAATTTACAGTTGATTCTTTACTATTGTTACCACTTCTCTCTCAAAATTCTTGGTGTTTTAAAAATTTCTTTAGCCATATTAATACTGATTGTTTTTCCACTTTGAAAGCTCTATTATGCTGATTCCTAATAGGTCTAGTTTTATTATCTATTGTTTCCTTTGCTTTAAGTAATTTTTATCTTCTTTCATGTGTGTGTATGTGTGAAAGAAAAAGAGAAAGAGAGAGAGAAAAAGAGATGAAGATAAAGAAAGAGAGAAATTGAAAATGAGCAGGAAGAGAAGGAGAATTGATTCTTTGACTATTGTACATAGACTTCTGAGTAAGGATAAAAAGCTACTAATCTTTGAAGTAATAGGAAGAGAGAATGCCTTTTCACATGTATGAAAGATGGCAGTCTAGAATTAGGAATGTTATATCTAGTAAAAATAGGGCAAAGATAAAGAGCTCTAAGAATGCAGTCTACACAAGGGCTCAGTAATATGATCTAACTAGTTAAAGCAAATAATTTATTATGTAACAATTTTTTGTACAAATAAAAATGTATAAATCCCAATTGCCTTGACGCATCCTGGATTAGAATTATAGCTGAAATTATAGGCCACAAGACACAGTAGCATTTGATGAGAATAAAAGAAAGGTGCTGAAACAATTGATTTTGAGAATGTGATACACTGTTTTAGACTAGCATCACCAGATAAAATACAGGACATTCAGTTGAATTGGAATTTCAGATAAACAACAAATAATCTTTTGCATAAGGATGCCCCATACAATACTTGGGACATACATATACTATAAAATTATTGTTATACTCATGCTAAATTATACTTATGCTAAAAATCACTTGTTGTTTATCTGAAATTCCAATTTACCTGGGCATCCTATATTTTTTATTTTCTAAATCTGGAAATTCTATATTAGACATTCACTGATATTGTGAAGAATAATAGAGAACACTGAAAGGTATTCATGAATCTAAAAAAATAAGAAGAACTAGCCGGATGATGTGAGGGCCAGATATTTTAAACGTAAGAAAAAATGTTGATAAGTGGTTTCAAATTAATTAGTATAAAGAACCAAGGTATAAATAGTATTAGGCAATCAGGTTATATAACTTGTACTTATAGACAGCCTGTGTTTTGTCATCATAAAATTCAACTTCTGGGTAGTGGTTCTTTTTTACTGAGAAGGGCAGGAAGCTCTCCTGTGATCACCTGCTTTTTATTATAAAACAATTATATTATCTCTTATAGGATGTAACATTTTCTCAAGGCTTTGATGATTGCAAAACTTGTTTTATATATATTTGCTAGAGAAAATTTTAAGAGAGTTATAAGACTTATTGTTCTTGGAGAATATACTTGCTGGAATTTGAGTTTATTTACTTAAATTGTATTGTCCATACTGTGATTATTAACTCATTTTCTACACTGTAATTTACTTAATTTCTAATGTTATTGTATTTAAGTGGCATGAGTTTACTTGCTGGGCAGAAAGCATCGTGACTCTTTGACTTGGCTTTCTTCCTATAGGTCTTGAAAACCATCTATTTTGTGATTGTAGCAGATTCTTTTGGGGATGCAAAATGAAGCATGCTTCAAAAATTGAAATGGCATTATTCTGACATCTAAAAAGAGGCAGTGCATATGCAAAAATACCTTATTTACAAACTTTAAATATATTGTAAAATATTTATTGTAGATACCATCAATATTTCCTATGCTCATTTCTACCTCTAAACTTGGACCAATTCTTTTCCCTGGCCTAAAACATTTGCCTCCTAGCTCTACCTATCCAAATTCAGGTCATCCCTCAGAGCCTGGAAGAAGATATAACCATCCCACAAAAAAAATTCCCCTCCAACTTCAGCCCAACTTGATCTCTTACTTTTCTGTATTCTCAAAGTAGGCATGGTCTCCACTACTCATTCTCATGTATTATATATTACTGATTTTATTTTTTTTAAAATATCTCTTGAGATTTATTTCACCGTCAGAATTATAAGCAACCAAGGAGAAAGTATTGTTGTCCTCTTTTATATTTCTCACAACACTCATTCATTAATTCATTCAACAAATATTTAATGAGTTCCCACCATATTCTAGGCCTGTGCACTGTGGTAGGAATTCACCCATTATTGAGATTCTTTGGAGCTTATAATCATGGAAATGGTAAAATATTCTTAAATTCTAGTTGCAAAATTGTGAATATCATGATCTCAGAACCTCTGGATTGTTGTGGATATATGAAAAATGATTGTGGAACTGAACAAAATAAGGTGTCTCTTGACACATATTTTTAGGGATTGGTTAATATAGTTTTTAAAAATCTTCTACAGAAATATAACAGAAGATTAACAATTGACTCTCTTACCTAAAGTAAAGCACATTAGATTTCCCTGAAATATTTTGAAATATTTCTGATAAACATAAGCAGTCATTTCATTTTGAATTTGTATATTGCATTTAAGTGATTTAGATGACATGAATTGAAACAAAAGAATAACAGTTGAAAGTCTCTCCTTTTATTGTATGCAGAGACATGTGGCAATAGCCACAAGGAGTTCAAGTAAACAAACATAATCGAATATCAGAAGTAATGATTAGGTACACTTTGAAACCTGATTCTTCCCCATGGATTAAGGCACAAATGTTTGAAAAAAAATATGAAATGTGTGAAAAAATAATTTATTTTATCTTGTAGTTTAAAAAATTGTCTTAGGCTGCTTTTTTATTCATATGATTCTTTAAAATAGTATTTTATTTCATCTCTGGAGTAGGCAGTGCTCTATTTTGGAAATTATGCCACTCATTAAAATATTACATCGTGTATATAGAACATTGATATAGATAGAAAAACAGAGAATTCAGTATTTGAAAACCTTGATTATCTGCTGTGCATATTTATCTTATTGTAGCCCAGATGATTTCAGAGGCCTTTTCCTGTACAGAGTCATGATAGAGGCAAATAGAAGTCCAGCTTCTGAATTTCTATTTGTATTATTACTATCTAATGAATTCTATTCTACAGCAGGTGTCAAATCATATCGGTTGTTTTGCAATTGAGTATGAATGGAAGACGTATTGCTATTGCAAATGAATCTAATATGAAACTAATGAGCAGTAATGAGCAACTGTTTTGTCATTATTGAGGCAACCACTGAGATGCTAATAAACTCTCATTTTTGCTCTGTAGAGAAAGCAGTGACCAGGATTTATAACATGGCCTTAATGTCCCCAAAGCCTGAGGCAAAAATAAATAAATAAATAAACAGTGAAATCCTAAACTGAGAATAATTTAGTCATTTTCTGTGTGATTGTCCTCTCTCTTATTAAAATGAACCTGTTATAATGCCTTTCAAGAATTTCTATAACCGAAGAGAAAAGATGAAGAATGGGTGTCCATTAAATGAATATAAAGTTAAGAAGATAGGCATCTTGCCTAATTTTCCTTAATGTAAATATAATCATTCTAGAGTTTTCCACTTGCCAGTTCTTTTATAGTATAATGAAGCCTAATGTAGGCTACCTTTTATTTTTAAATCCAGTCACTTCAGAAGTAACATTGAGGGACTTTTGTAATTAACTTATTTGTTCCTATGAGTGGCCTAACTTGGTGAATAACCTAGAGCACTTATCACACCGTATTGCGGCCGTATGTTTTATGTCTCCGCCTTCTCTACAGCAGGGTAAGAGCAGGGAGCTCAATAAATATTTATTAGATAAATGATGAATAAATAATTGAATGAACAGGGGAAATGCTAGTGCATTAAATTTGCTTTCTTAGGTGGAAATAACGTGGTTTAAAACAGTTTTTAATACACATTCATTTGATATATAATACCCTCAAGAACTCTGCTATGAATACTTTATACTACAGGATGAAAAGAAACGTCTTAGTATATATGACTTATGTAACCTTGTTGCTTTAACTAATAAACTTATACTGACTCTAAACGCTAATTTTGGTATCTTCCTACAGATGTTTGCTAGAACTCATGGTTTTAACACACAACACAAGAATTAATCAGCACTTTAAATAACATACAGGCCTCTAGTAATATTCTTTCAGACTTTTTATATGTTTATATACTTTGTACATTTATGCATATATGACTTTTATAACCTCAAAATTCTACCTATTTGATTAAAGATAATCAAAGCTTTGAATTAATAACTTTCCATCTTTGCTGTTGGTTAGGCTGTTGTAGTCATATGTCTACAAACACAAAGCTTTCTTATTTGAATAATTCAATATTGCTCACTTTAGTAAGATTTCTTTTCCATTTCTAACAGAGTTACGTTATGTGCATCCGTGTAGAAATTCCACTGTTCTTTTGGTATGTATGACTAAACTATGTTTAAATATTATAATATATTTTTATTCCATAGGATCTATAAAAATTACATAAACAGAAGGAAGGAAGGAACTACAGCTTGAATGTTCAAAACATACAAAAGAAGAAAGCCATATGGCCTGAAATATTATTTTATTTGACTCGAGACATCCGAAATACTACACAAAGATATTGTTATATTACACAATCAAGAAGTTGATTTAAAATGGAGGTGTGGGTTAAATGGACTGTAACGTCACAGTTGTTCATATCAGGCCCTCTTCCTAATGAACCCAAGCATTCTGGGACCCTAATTTGTTCACCTCCCCCACCTCTATACCTTGTAACATAACAATGGTCCAATAATATAAAGGTTTTGTCATATTTATAAATGCACACAAAATCCACAAAATTATAGGTTTTGAAACATGAAAATTGCAAGTAAATTTTACATTTTGATAACTTTTACTTACATAATTTCCTTTACTGACCTCATATAGCTTCAGAATGAATTAGCCTAATATCCCAGTAATTCTCAGCACAAGCATCTATGTTATTTGGGAGAATATTTTTCATGAATTTATTTATTGCAGCAGTGACTAATTGTACTACTCATAAATTCAAGTACAGCAATGTCCTCGAAATACATCTTCTAGTAATTATTGCAGGCCTCCTGTTCTCTGTGGTGATCGAAAGAACAGAAAGGATAGTTAATTGTGCCAGATAGATACAAGTTACGATTCATCAGGGCCAATTCATTAAAGTAAAATAAAATTCCCAACATCATCTTTAATTTTGTTAAGGAGAATCTCCTACTGTTTAAAAGCATTGATAACTTTTAAAGAAATGTGCCCTAGAGACAAGATATGTTTTAGGATATTTTCCATTGCTTCCCTGTCTTCATGAGAAAGAAGTAAAATTATGAACTATCTCTCAAATTAAAACTTGAAGTAATTCCTTTATATATCTGTGAGAATATATATGAGGATACATTAGAATTTTTTTAAAAATCTACTACTAAACCAACAAAATATTTACCATCATATTTTATTGATTTATTTCTATTGAACATCAATTGCTTATAGACTTTAAAGAGAATGACAGCACAAATGTTAAATGGTCCTAATTATTGATAGGATGAAAATATCCTTTTTATATACTAATATTATTTCTCTTCAAAGTAATACACACATAGGGGAAAAATTAAAGTAACACAGAAAGGCTTTTAATAAAAAGCAGCAATTTCCTACTCAACCCTGCCCACCTTTTGCCCTTCTCCTATCTGCATTTCTTCTAGTTATGTCTTCCCTAAATCTTTTTTAAAAACAGAGTTGATATGTAGCCAGTATGTCCCAGTCAGCCTCCAATCTGAATATGTAGACTCCTGGTCTGATTATTACATGTCTATGTCATAATAGTTATCAGATATTTAGGCTGTCTCAATAATATAATTTACATCCTAATTTCTTGATTTATTATACTTAAACATCATCTCTTGACTCAGCACTATCAAGGAAAATTTAGCTCATTCACAATACCTGGGTCTCCTACCTTCCCCAATTTGTGATAGTTTTATGATTTTCTAAATACCTTCTTAATTTTAACTGTGTAATGTTGAATGCTACTTTACTTAAATACTTAAAGTTTCCCTGTGTTTCTTATTCTATTAGCTTTCAGTTGCACCTCGTGACTCCCATTACCGAGGATATTCTTAGGGTTTCTGCCATTTCCCCTACATCTCTTCTGCCTTCCATCTCCAATATTGATAACATTTGCCTGTTGTTTGGCAATCATATTGAAATCTGTTTTTGTATTTTGGTTAATTATATTAATTATATTATTTGGCTAATTATATACATTATGTTCACATATATATATATAAAAGAGAGTTTGGAAGATGGTGGTGTTGGAGGATTCTGAACTTGCCTCCTCCCCCAAACACAACAAACCTAAAACTACCTGTGAAACAACTTCCTCTGAGAGAGATCTGGAAACACTAAAAAGAACCACCACAACAAGGGACAACACAGGCAGTGGTGGAAGAGGCAGAGATACAGCCTTACTGAGGGAAAAATCCACACCCTAGTCAAGTTGCTTCACTACTGGGAGTGATTTCAAAGGTATGGAACTTATCCTGGAAGAACGGGCAATTCGAGTTGCACTTTAGGCACCCCAGCCCTTAGATCCAGCACAAGAGAGATGAGATCCCATAATACCTGGCTTTGAAACCAATGGGGGAAGCAGGGAGCAGCTGGGCCAAGTCCCCAGGGACTGAGACACTGGTGGCAACCATTATCATGACCTAATGCAGTGATGCTGACAGTCACCATTGGAATCCTTCCTCTAGACTGTTACTGCAGAGGTTGGCCCTGCCCACTAGAGCACCCAAGGCAATAGAGCACAGCCAGGCAGCAGGCAGCCTGTGCTGGGGACTGGCTTTGTTCACCAATGAGCCTGCAGCAGGCCTGTGAGCTTGCAGGAGACTTGTGCCACTGGGCATCACAAACAGCCACACAGGGGATGTGCCTTACCTACCAGGGCCTGAAAATGTTGTGTGCTGCCATAACTGCGGCCTGGCCCACCTGTCAGCACTCCTGAGGCAGCTGTACACCACAAGGCTGCATACCGAGAGGCCTGCCCCAGCTAAAAGCAAGCTGGTAAGAGCCACCTGCCATGCAGCCAAACTCATTGGAAGCCTGCCTGCCTACCAACACATCAGAGGTAGCAGAGCAAGACAGGGATGTTCAGCCAGCCACACTGTGGGCCTGCAACAGTTGTGTGCTGCAGGCCTAGAAACCAGCCACACTGCAGGCCTGACTCATTACCAGAAAAACTGCAGTAGTTGTGCACTATCAGACATCACAGCCAGCCATGCTGAGAGCTTGCCTTACCCAATAATGTGCCCATGGAAGCTGCATGTAGCTGGGTCTCACAACCAACTGATCTGGGGAAAAGAAACTAATAGTCATAAGGATGCTCACTGAACTGGGGAAAAGAGTAGATGAAGACTGTGAGAATTTCAACAAAGGGTTAGAAAGTATAAAAAAGAAACAATCAGAGCTGAAGAATACAATAATGGAAATGAAAAATTCACTAGAAGGAGTCGACAGGACAGTAGATGATAGGGAAGAATGGATCAGCAATCTGGACAAAAGAGTAGAGGAAATCACCCAAGCTGAACAGAAAAAGAAAAATAATTAAGAAGAACAAAAATAGTCTAAGGGACTCCTGAACAACATCAAGCATACTAACATTCACATTATAGATGTCCTAGGAGAAGAGACAGACAAAGGAGCAGAGAACTTATTTGAAGAGATGATAGCTAAAAACTTCCCTAACCTGGGGAAGGAAACAGACATCCAGGTACAGGAAGCACAGAGAGTGCAAATAAGATGAACCCAAAGAAGCCCACATCAAGACACAATATAATTAAAATATCAAGAATTAAAGATGAAGAGCAAATCCTAAAAGCTGTGAGAAAAACAACAAGTTACACATAAAGAAAACTGCATAAGGCTATCAGCTGACTTTTCAGCAGAAACTTTACAGGCTGGAAGGGAGTGGCACAATATATTCAAAGTGCTGAAAGGAAAAAACCTACAACCAAGACTACTGTACCCGGCAAGGTTATGATTCCAAATGGAAGGAGAGATAAGGAGTTTTCTAAACAAGCAAAAATTAAAGGAGTTCATCACCACTAAGTTGGCCTTACAAGAAATGTTAAAGGGACTTATTTAAGTGGAAAAGAAAAGGCAAAAATAGGAATGAGAAAATTATCATGGAAAAAATATCACTGGTAAAGGCAAATGTACAGTAAAGGAAGTGGATCAACCACCTATAAAACTAGTATGAAGGTCAGAAGACAAAAGTACTAAAATCATCTATATCTATGATAAGAAGTTAAGGGATATACGAAACCAAAAGAATTAAAATATATCAAAAACATAAAATGTAGTGAGGAGTGTAAAAGTGTAGGGTTTTTAATAAGACGTCAAACTTAAGAGACAATCAACTTAATATAGATTGCTGTTTTTGTAGGTAATTATATATGAACTATATGAACCACAAACCAAAAATGTATAATAAATACACAAAAAACAAAGAGAAACAAACCCAAACATAACACCAAAGAAAGCCATCAAATCACGAGGGAAGAGAGAAAGAGAATGGAAGAGAGAAGAACTACAAAAACATCCAGAAAAAAATAACCAAAATGGCATTAAGTACATACTTATCAATAGTTACTTTAAATATAAATGGACTAAATGCTCCAATCATTTAGATGGATTTAAAAAATTTAAGAAGATTAAAATCACATCAAGCATCTTTTATTACCACAATAGTATGGAACTATAAATCAACTACAAGAAGAAAACTAGAAAAGTTACAAATATGTGGAGATTAAATAAAATGATGCTGAAGAACCATTGGGTCAACAAAAAAATCGAAGAAAAAAATCCAAAAATACCTGGAAACAAATGAAAATGAAAATATGTCATATCAAAATCTATGGGATGCAGCAAAAGTGGTACTAAGAGGGCAGTATATAGCAATACAGGTCTACCTCAAGAAATAAGAAAAAAGTCTCAATTTATTATTACGTCTATAGGAACTAGAAAAAGAAGAACAAAAGAATCCCCAAATCTCTAGAAGGAAGGAAATAATAAAAATCAGAGCAGAAATAAATGAAAAGAGACTAAAACTGCAATAAAAAAGATTAATGAAACTAAGAGCTGGTTCTTTTTAAAGATAAACAAAATTGACAAACCTTTAGCTAGACTCACCAAGAAAAAAAAAGAGAAGGCTCAAATGAATAAAATCAGAAACGAAAGAGGAGGAATTGCAAGATATGACAGAGATAAAAGGATTATAAGAGAATACTATGAAAAGTTATATGCCAACAAACTGGATAATCTAGAAGAAATGGATACAGTCTTAGAATTATACAACCTTCCAAAACTGACTCAAGAAGAAATAGAGAATCTGAATAGACTGATCACTAGTAAGAAGATTAAAACAGTAACCAAAAACCTCTCAAAAAACAAAGGTCCAGGACGAGATGGCTTCCCTGGTGAATTCTACCCAACTTTCAAAGAAGACTTAATACCTTTTTTTCTCCAACTTTTCCAAAAAATTGAAGAGGTGGGGATGATCCCTAACTCATTCTATGAGGCCAACGTTATCCTGATACCAAAGCAGACAAGAACAACACAAAAAAAACCCCAGAAAATTACTGGCGATTATCGCTGATGAACATAGATGGAAAAATTCTCAACAAAATATTAGCCAATCAGACACAACAGTACATTAAAAGGATCATACACCACCATCAAGTGGGATTTATTCCAGGGATGTAAGGATGGTTCAACATCCACAAATCAATCAACATGATATGCCACATTAACAAAATGAAGAATAAAAATCACATGATTCTCTCAATAGATGCAGAGAAATCATTTGACAAGATTCAACATCCATGTATGATAAAAACTCTGAATAAAATGGGTGTAGAAGGAAAGTACTTCAACATAATAAAGGTCATATATGACAAGCCCACAGCTAATATCATATTCAATCATGAAAAACTAAAAGCTATCCTTCTAAGAACAGGAACAAGACAAGGATGCCCACTTTCACCACTCTTATTCAACATAGTATTGGAAGTCCTAGCCAGAGCAATTAAGCTAGGTAAAGAAAAAAGGGATCCAAACTAGGAAGAAAGAAGTAAAACCATCACTATTTGTAGATGACATGATTTTATATGTAGAAAATGCTAAAGAACCTACAAAAAAACTGTTAGAAATAATAAATACAGTAAAGTTGCAGGGTACAAAATCAACATACAAAAATCAGTTGCATTTCTATACACTAACAAGGAAATAGCAGAAAGAGAAATCAAGAATACAATCCCATTCACCATTGCAACAGAACAAATAAAATATCTCAGAATAAATTTAATCAATGAGATGAAAGACCTGTAGACTGAAAACTATAAAACATTGTTGAAAGAAATCAAAGACAGAAAGAAATGGAAAGATATTCTATGCTCATGGATTGGAAGAATTAATATAGATAAAATGTCCATACTTCCTAAAGCAATCTATAGATTCAATGTAATCCTTATCAAAGTCTCAATAACATTTTCATGGAAATAGAGTAAAGAATCCTAAAATTTATGTGGAACAGCAAAAGACCCCAAATAGCCAAAAGCAACCCTGAGAAAAAAGAACAAAGCTGGAAGTATCACACTCCCTGATTTCAAAGTATACTACAATGCTATAGTAATCAAAACAGCATGGTACTGGCAGAAAAACAGGCACACAGATCAATGGAACAGAATTGAAAGCCCAGAAATAAAACCACACATCTATGGACAGCTAATTTTTGACAAAGGAGCCAAGAACATGCAATAGAGAAGGGAAAATCTCTTCAATAAATCGTTTTGGGAAAACTAGACAGCCTCTTGCAAAAGAGTGAAAGTAGACCATTATCTTACTCTATACACAAAAATTAATTCAATGGATTAGAAAATTGAATGTAAGATATGAAGCTGTAAAACTCCTAGAAGAAAACAAGCAATATGCTCTTTGACATCGGTCATAGCAGTATCTTTTTGGATATCATGTCTCCTCAGGCAAAGGAAAGAAAAGAAAAAATAAACAAATGGGACAATATCAAACTAAAAAGCTTCTGCACAGTAAAGGAAACCATTAACAAAATGAAAAGACAAGCTAACAATTGGGAGAAGATATTTGCAAATCATATATCTGTGAAAGGGTTAACATCCAAAATATATAAAGAACTCATACAACTCAACATTAAAACAAACAACTCAATTAAAAAGTGGGCAAAGGATCTGAACAGACGTTTTTCCAAAGAAGATATACAGATGGCCAACAGGAAAATGAAAATATGTTCATCAGTAATTATTAGGGAAATGCAAATCAAAACCACAGTGAGATATCACCTCACACCTGTCAGAATGGCTATTATTAAAAAGATAAGAAATAATAAGTGTTGCAGAGGATGTGGAGAAAACAGAACCCTCATGCACTGCTTGTAGGATATTAAACTGAGGTAGCCACCATGCAAAACAGTACGGAGATTCCTCAAAAAATTAAAAATAGAACTACCAGATGATCCAGCAATTCCACTTTTAGGTATTTATCCAAAGACCATGAAAACTAATTTGAAAAGATATATGCACACCTATGTTCATTCCAGCATTATTCACAATAGCCAAGACTTGGAAACAATCCAGGTGACTATTGATGGATAACTGGACAACGAAGGTATGGTGTGTGTATATATATATATTCAATGGAATAGCACTCAGCCATAAAAAAGATGAAATCTTGCCATTTGTGACAATATGGATGGACCTTGAGGGTATTATGCTAGGTGATATAAGTCAGATGGAGAAGCCAAATACCATATGACTTCACTCATGTGGAAGATAAAACAATAGCCAGAAACAAATGCATAGACACAGAGACTAGGTTGGTGGTTACTAGAAGGAGTGGGGGGAGGGTGAAAGGGGAAAAAGGGCACATGTGTACGGGGTGACAGATGGCAATTAGACTTTGGGTGGTGAACATGATGTAGTCTACACAGAAATCAAAATACAGTGATGTGCACCTGAAACTTATATATTATAAACCAATTTTGTTAACTCAATAAAAAATTAATTAAATAATATATTATATACATAATTAACCAAAGACAACATACAGATTTCAAAATGTAGAGGGGGAAATATTTGCATAGATGTAATGATAAAAATACTGTTTATTCATTTTTAATATACATATACAAAACTATATACACTTTTGCCTTTTGGTTAACTAACAGTAGTACCAAACTGGACTCACAGTTAGAAGGAAAAAGCCAATTTCACAGAGAATGTTCTTGATGAAAAAATAAAACTTATTACTTTATTAAATTTTGACCCTTGAGTACGTACTGTTTTACTATTGTGTGACAAGTATGCATAAAGCACTTTTGCACCATAGTGAAACATTAACTGTCTGGAGCAAAAGCACTTATGTAATTATTTGAGCAGTGAGCTGAACTAGACGAGACTCTTTCTTTCCTGGGACAGCTTTTTTATTTGAAAGAATGACTGACAGACAAACTATGATTATGTAGACTTGGGTATTTGGCAACATTTTCTTGATAATAAGTGGAGCAAAACTATCAGTTCAAGGAAACAACTTACAGTGTTTGTGGCCAATGTTAAAATCTAAGCTTTCAAACAAAAATTAACTTTTGGAAAACTCCTATCCACTACTGTGTGCTTGACAGCTTCTCAATAGCTAAAGTATTTTTTACTGAGATTGCTGATGATATTAATGAATGTGATTTTTGAAATGTATTTTGTAATAGAAGAACTATATGACTTTGTGAACTACTGTTTTCCAAATGGCAAGTGCATGATATTACAAATCATGCGTCAGTGAAAGATCCATTCCAAGTTTCATACTGACCAATGGATTTCAATATAACAGAGTATGGAAAGTTCCTTCATATGGTCTCAGTTTCTATATTGCAATTAACCTTTCAGAAATGATCACTTGTCAGATATTGGTGTTGTATCAGAGAAGAATACCCAAATTTATCTGAAAAGGCTATTAAAATGCTTCTTCCTTTTGCTACTACGTTTCTGTGTGAGACCAGATTTTCTTGATATTTTTAATCAAAATTAAGATATCACAACAGGTGGAATAAAGAAGCAGAGAGAATTCAGCTATCTTTATTAAGCCAGATATTAAAAGAGATTCACACAAGTGTAAGATAATGTCATTCTTCTCACTAATTTCTGTCTTTGAGGAAATCTAAGGATTTTGGTAAGAATATATGCTATTTATGTTAATATATAATGAGTATATTGTTATTGTTTTTAAATGAACTAATAAATGAATATATAAACTTGTTTCATGTTTAATTTCTAAAATAGCAAATATTGAAACATGTAATCCATAAACAAATGGTCTTTGGGGTCTTAAATAATTTTTAAGAGTGCAGAGGGGTCCTCAGACCAAAACACTGGCTAACCACTGCTCTTGATTCCTTGTCTGCAAAGACCTGAAGTATTTGCTGTACTCTTTCTGCTTAGTTGAGTATTTGTTTCTGGATCTTTCTGGATTTTCTTGTCCTTCTATCACTCATTCCAGTGGGTCAGTAGAGAAAATGGAGACTTGCCAGTTATTTTATTCCTTCAAACTGTGTAGACAGCAGTTATTTCAAGCAAACCCCAAACTTTCACTTTGGGAAAATAATTATATAGTTTAATTATAGATTATTAAATTTACCAGATTATTGATACTGACTCATGTCTCTATCTCTTTGAACTGATGCAGTTTATATTATAACATTATATCAACTTAACCATTTTCCCCTCAATTAGTGCAGGCTGTTCTCCTGGGAAAGTTGCAGATTTTGTTTTCTTCCCAGAAAGCTAACTATGACCTTATCACCTTTTTGATTTAAAGTGGTGGGATCTCTTTAAACTTCAATGCCTGTAAAGTTTTAAGAAACTCAAACAGTATCATCTATCGACATTTCTGATAATTTTCTGAAGTAATAAGAAGGGGCAAAGATGGAGACATCCTTAAAAAGGGGAGCCTTTATCATGGTAGCATTGCTTCATCTCTTTCTATAGGAATTGAAAACCTATTTTCAGTAATTTATGTTAATGCTTTATTTTCGAAGTTTTCTTTCTTCCATAAGCTCTTCATACTTTGACCAAGACCTGACCTTTCCCCTCTTTGAAATTTACCCTCCAACCTACCCGCCGCCTCCAGGCTAGCTTTTCATTAGGGAACATGGGAGACATACCCTCACGTTGCTATGCATCGCAGTCTGGTGGCAGGCCTCCCTGACAAAAATCAAAGAGCTGCTAGTGCCAGAAGATGAACTCTGTGATCTCAGCCCCGTAAAGAGAAGCATCCCCAGAGAGAGTTCAAGGCATGTCAGAGTCAAATCTTAATTCTTCTGAGAGCTGAGGAGCAGTCAGGCTTTTGAATATTTTTATTGAGAAACATTTTCCAAATCACAGATCAGATTCATATTTCAGTTACTTCTTTGACTTAATCTGGTCTAAAGCAAAAAACAAAACCAATGGCTCACGTGCAGTGTGATTTAGAAAGTTTTAGAGTATTTAAATGTTTTCTGCTACACTTTTTCAGGTTGAGAAGTGACAGGGCCTAAACTCCCTTTCCCTTTTCTTCTTCCTTCCTTCCTCCCTCTGTCTCTCCCTCCCTTCTTTCCTTCCTTTCTTTCTTTTCACTTTTTCTAGAGATTTATTCCTTTCAAGAACAACCCATTGCTAAACACAATCTAATTCTAATGCAACTGTGTTTGGAATTTGTGAATGCCATCAATGGGAATGAATAGGGAGTTCTCAGGAGAAGGGTCTTCCTTTGACTTTTATGATATGAGAGTACCGTGCTACCCTAAATAAGACAGTTTTGTTAGTGCTGGAACCTGTCTTAAAGAGGCAGTGAGTCACTATAATTCTGGGTTAGAAAAGACTGAGTCTTAATTATGCTAAATGTTGAAAGATATATGTTGAACCTTCGTAAGAAATGTCTTGTGGCCATAAATTAAATGATAATATTTATTGAGCACTTAAATGTGCTACTCACTATTCTTAGTGACTTGTGTGTATTAAATCCTTTATTAGAACCATTTTATAGGGTCAGTACTTTTATTATACCCATTTTATAGAAGAGGAAATTGAGGCACTGAGAGTTTTAAAACTTTGTCTAAGAATATTAAGAAGCGTCAGAAATGAGATCAGAATGCAAGCAGTCTGGCTGCAGAAACATGAATTTAACTATCACACTATGATTCCTCTCCAAGTAGTTAAAATATAGTGGGAGCATAAAGAAACAATAGTGAATTCTGTTAGCAGTTTGTGCAATTTTCGTTATTTCTTGCGTTTAACTTCGCTGACTTATTTCCCTTTCACTGTAAGACAACTGAAATGTTCACGCCTTGGTACATGTTCTTCCCTAAGCTGGAATGTCTTTCTTCTTTCTTACTGTTCACATTTAACCCATTCTTTAATGCTCATTTCAGATTTCATTTTTTCCATAAAACTATATTTGTTAAAAATCAGAGGCTCTCAAAATTTAAGAGTTAGAATGGAACATAGAGAGTTTCTAGTACAATTTCTACCCAAACCAAGAATTTACTGAGACGACAACCCTGAGGCCATTAGCTTCTGATTGAAAACTGTTCCAGGGTACCTGATGTCTTCTTTTCCTAAACTTCTGGTTAGCTAGTAATTCTTACCATCTTATGCTAGACCAATACCTTATTTTTTGATTGAAATTTAGCATTATTCAGCTATTTTTCATTAATCTCCTCATTGATTCGTATATTTTCACTTTCAATAGATATTTATTGGAGTTTTTTTATGCATCACTCTTCTAGATGCTAGAAGATAAAATAATAAAGAAATAGACCTTGTTTTAAAAAATCAGATGTTCTTAAGTTGTCTAACATAGACAAGGAGACCAGAAAATGACAGTAACCCTTGAGTTGAGTTTTGAAGAAAGTGTAGGATTTAGCTATTTGGAAAAGAAGAGGAAAATATTGAAAGCTGAGGAATGATCCCTATTTTACAGATGAAGTACCTGAGCCATTGAAAAGTTAAGTAATTTTTTCAAGATAGTAAACCTAGTAATTGGAGCAATTGAAATTCAGGTCGCCACTTTCACTCCATAATTGATGTTCTTAAACTGGGGTAATGAAAGATTCACATAATATTGAGATAATTGTAAGTAAGTATTTAGAGCTGAAGTGTGCGATGAGGGAAGTGAAGGGGTTGAGCTGGTGGTAAAATGAATCAGAAGAGTTAGCAGACGCCAGATTGGGATGCCTTTGGAAGCTATGCTAATAGGTTTGGATTGTCTTCTCATTGTCCCTTTCTTCTAACACTGAGAGAGCCCTTTGAGTTTGTCCTCCGTGTTAATGATTTGGTTTTCTCTAATGTCAATTTTGGTTTTTCCTGATGCAATTACTAATTTTCATTCTATTGTTATTTTAAAAAGTTATTTATTTCTTTGCTTATTTTTTAGCCAGCTTCATTTTCTTGTCCAATTTGACCACAGAATGTTGCCCTCTCATGATTCCCAGCTTCTGCTTTAGAATTCATCTTTTTAGATATTTTTGGTACATCAAATAAATGTTTTACTTATATTCCTATGTTTGGTGTAGGAAGAAATTTTAGTGATATGCTTTTAGTCCAAGTTTTTAGGGAATTTTGCTTTTCCATAGTGTTCCGGTATTTTTAGTATATCTATATAATATATATTTAGTATAGTTATGTAATTTATATAATATATAAATATTTATATATTTTTATGTAACATATATTTATATGTATGTATTTTTGTTTATCCTTGAACTCAGGGGCATTTAGACAGGTGGTATACATCTGTATCTTTAGTCCTCTTAACTGTATATTTTAGTCCTGAGAAAATTTGCTCCTAGATCTGTCCATGATTTGAAAGTCAGTATTTATTGTCTCTAGATGTTGCACAGCAGATCATCATTTGGTGTGGAATTTTCTCCTAATTTTAATTTCAGTGTCTCTATTCTGGTGGGTCAAATTAGTCTCTAGTTGCCTTTTGTTTGCCAGAGAATTTCCTAAGTGTTAGGAGAAAAGTGTTTAGTGATCAAATAATTTTGAGAAATACCATGTTCCTCTTCCCCATTTTGGAAATGCACTATGAAACACCTGGAGAAGTCTTGTAGCAAAGAAGCTTGTTAATTATTCTTTTTAAATAAGTATTTGTTAAACATACTTTCAAAGAATATCTTATTCTTATACATCTATTAACATTCTTTGGACTCTACTTTAGTAAATACTATGTGATGAATAAAGTCTACTTCCCATAGAGTTTGTTAGTCCACCAACATTCATCCGTCCTGACACTTTTTTTGCAATGCTTTTCCTTAGGTAACTATATCTGGATACTACACAACACTGCCTCCACCTCCCATCACTTCTTATCATATTGCAAATTTTTAAATTTTTTTTGCTAAGATATCATTTACATATGTGAGTCCTTCCCCATGCTAACAGCTATCAAAGTATTTTGCAAATAAAGTATTATTGAAATGTAAGACATTCTTAACTGCTATCTTCACAATAGTGCTCAGCAAAATAAAGATAAAAGTTGATATTTTATGAGTGGTTTTTTTTTGAGTGAGTGGTAGGTTGGTTGACGTATGAGCTATTATGTAACAGTAGACAGTGATATTGGAGTGAGGTTTACTTTAATATTAGACTTGGAGATGTTTTCTCATGAAGTTTTTAATGATGACTATAAAAAGTTGCTGCACTATCTTGAAAGATAAACCTTAATGTATTTCTGCCTGTGATCTTGTCCTGTCACCTGGACCATATTTACCCTGTATAATTCTTCTCTTTCAGCTCAGTATGACATACTCGTTTTTAGTACAAGATAGGTCATGTTTATCTGTTGCACTGTCTATGGTCCAGTGAGCTCTTTTGTAGTCTAGGGGGAACTGTATGAAAACTGAACTGTGTCAAGGAGACTAAGAGTGTTAAAGTTCACCGAGAAATCAAGATGAGCCTTTGCAGAAACAAGAGGGAGTTAAAATTAGTATGAATTGATTTCCTACCCCCTTTTCAGAAATTGTTCTCACATGTTGAGAGCCCTTTGGCCATTTATGTTATGCTCTGTGTTATGACTGTGACATGACTATGCCAGAGGATGGCCAAGGTCAACAATATGACCTATTTTTATTTTTTCTTAATAGGAAAAAGTTGCCATTCTTTTCCCACACTGGCAGAGTCTTTCTGTGTGTGTGGCTTTGCAGACTCCTTTTTGTGAACATTTCACATCTTTTCCTTTGATTAAGCTTGTTAGATTTCAGGCCCCCTTGAACTTTAAACTTCTCATTTCCAGCTTTTCCAGTTAGATGTTCTAAATCTAGTGATCTATTATACAGTGTTATTAACTTATCTGTCTTTTGGCAGCTTTATAATTTATTTTAAAAATACTATATTTTTCTTAAAAGACTAAAAAAACAGGAGATAAACATTGTTTTAAACTATTTTCTATTTAAAATTTGATAATTTTATTTACAAATCTAAATTATCTGAAAAAAATGAGAATGGGTTTATTATGTACATACTTCATACATCTCAACTTTCAGGTTTTCTTGAACTCTGAGGCTGGGTTAAAAAGAAGTCTTAGTTGTTCGTTGATTAAATCAGTGATACTTTATTGGCTTAATTATGAGTCTACGTGAATGGATTACTAATGTATTAAAAATAATATATAGTCACCAGAAAACAACAAAACTTACTAAAACATAGAGTGTGTAGTAGAAAATTGTCATACAACAGGTATTTGTTAAAATATCTAAAATATAAAAATATAAAATATCTAAAATCAAGGTGAACGTTTCTTTTTCTAAATGTCCAAACAGTTAACTCAATGTTCCAGCTCTTTTTTTGTGTGTGAACAAAACCAAATGATGCTAGAATTGAATGTTAGGAAATATTGCCATGAGACTTTCAGTCAAGGTGGCAGCCTTAACTGATGGGAAATACCACCCAATCACTTTCTGGATCCAACCACAGAGGATGGAAAAAACGAAAATAATTTAAACGCTTATTTGAACATGAAACCAAGAAATGGAAAGCTCAGTTGCCAGAAACAAAGACTGAAATCGGGCAGAATAGTGGGCTATTAGTGAAGTTGAATGTCGCATGGGGGGGAGTCTCAAGACCTTGACACCTGGGTTTTAATATCTATGTGGACAGGTGATAAGGAATTGGATCCGTGAAAATTTAGGTACAGAGTCTGAGCTACAAAGGGTTGCTATGTTCAGGAAATTGGGAATAGGAAAAAACTATCTGCTAGCTTGGAAGCCTTAAGAAACTGGCATTTTTCTAGTACCTCGGATGGGAAAAGTCAACAGCTAGAATATACAACCCAAATCTGCACTTTGAATAACTATGGGGTCCAAATCCACACTGACTGAACTAGATAGTAGAACCATACTAAAATCATTAAGAAAAACATTGAACCCTTGCTGAACATAAAAGATCTCAAGAATTAGAAATCATAAACAACATGAAGAGATTTTAATATAAGCATGTCAAAAATGTAAAAGGGATAACAGAAACATAAAGCCTGAATAAGACAGTATGAAAGAAGAGTGAGTGTTTAAAAATTTTTTTAAATTAAAGTGTAATTTAAATACAGTAAAATTCACCCTTTTGGTCTACAGTTCTACAAGTTTTGCCAAATATACACAGTTGTATAACCACTACCACTACAATAAAGATATAAAACAGTTCCATCACCCCAAATATTTCCCACCCCCTCTTTGTAGTCAACCCCTCCTCCCAACCCTGTCCCCGATAACAACTGATCTGTTTTCTGTCCCCGTAGTTTTGGCTTTTCCAGAATGCAATTTAAATGAAGTTATACAGTATATATAGCCTTTTGAGTGTAGCCATCTTGACTTAGCATGATGCATCTGAGATTCATCCATCTTGCTGCATGCATCAGGAGTTTGTTCCTTTTTATTACTGAATATTATTCCATTGTATGGAGGTGCCACATTATTTTTGTCCCTTCCTCAGTTGAGGGACATATGAATAGTTTCCAGTTTTTAGCAATTATGAATAAAGATGCTATGAATATTTACATATATGTTTTGACGTGAACATAAATTGCCATTTCACTCGGATAAATACATACGAGTTGGGCCGAGTCATATGATAAGTGTATGTTTAACTTTATAAGACATGTTCAAGCATCTTCCAGAGAGGCTGTAACAATTTGCGTTCCCCTCCAGTAACATATGAGTGATTCTAGTTATTCTGCATCCTCCCCAGCAATGTGTAATGTCAGCTAGGACATTCAGTATGATTTTGAATATGTGGGATGAAAATAGAACATTCTCACTTTATTTCTGATCTTAGGGGAAAATCATTCACTGTTTCACTAGTACATGTGATGTTAACTGTAAATTTTTTGTAAATGTTCTTTATCAGATTAAGGAAATTTTCTTCAATTCCAAGTTTGAGAGTTTTTTTTTTTAATCACATTTGGACGTTAAATTTTAATGAATTCTTTTTCTGCATCTATTGAGATGTTAGTATCTTTTTTCATTTTTAGTCTGTTCATATGGTGAATTACAAATTTACAAATGTTTAACCAGTCTTGCATTTCTAGGATGTCTCATTTGGTCATCGTGTATTGTCCTTTCTGTATATTGCGAGATTTAATTTGCTATTATTTGGTTGAGGATATTTCTGTCTATATTTATGAGGAACATCTGTTTGTAATTTTCTTGCAATCTGTTTGTATGACTTTGCTGGCCTCATAAAATAAGTTAGTAAATGTTTCCTCCTCTTCCACATTAAAGAAGAGTTTGTGTAGAATTGATATTATCTATTCCTTAATTCTTTGGTAGAATTTGCCAGTGGAGCCATTTGAGCCTGGAATTTTCTTGGTTAGAATATTTGTATCTGCAAATTTAATATCTTTAATAGATAATGTAGCTTTTAGGTTGTCCATTTCTTTTTGAGTGAGCTTTGGCAATTCGTGTCTTTAAAATAATTTGCCCATTTTGATCTATGTTGTCAAATTTATGGGAAGAATTGATATTCCTTTATTAGCTTTTAATGTCTGTAGTGGTGTCCCTTTATTTGAAGTGGATAATCTTAATAAGCAGCCAAAGAGAAATTCTAGAAAATAAAAATATAGTAATTGAAATTAAAAGGTTAAACAGCAAATTAAATACAGGTGAAAATAAACAGTGAATTAGAAGACATGAAATATGAGAAAACTCACTAAGGACACAATAAATATAAACCAAATATGGGAAATATGAAATAGAAGTTAAAACCTGGAGGCCAGAATGATAAGCTTGCATATGTGTCTAGTAAGAATTCCAAAAAGGGAGAATATATAGAATGGAGAAAAGGCAATATTCAAATAGCTAATATTTAATAATTTTCCAGAGGTTAAGAAAGGTGAATCTTTTGTTTTGAAGTCCATTGAGTCCTATACAAGAAAAATAAAAATAAAATATATACCTAGATGCATTGATGTAAAATGTCAGCACATCAAAGTACTAAGAGAAATAAAACAACTTTTACCTTAGAATTTGTAACTCTGATAAATTGTCATCCAATATGACAATATGAAATAAAGACATTTTCACACATTATCAACACAGGTAATACACACACGTTCTTGCAGAAAGAATAATTACAAGAAGGAAACTGAATCTGAACAAACACATGCAAAGAAATTTATGACTAAAATCAATTTGAAAAAATGAAAGATAAATTTGAGGAGTGAATTTTTTTGAAAAGGAGAAAATAGCAATCACATGGACAATGGGAGGAAGGGTATGGAGCTAAAGTATTCTATGTTGCTTGCATGATTTAAGAGGAGGATAGAGCTACAGACTAGCTTAGGTAGAGGAGGCTTATTTAGAATAAGTATACGTTGTAGAGGAAGGGAAGATGACCACTAAAATAATACAAACAGAAGGTAAACTTTCCAGACTAGTGGTGGAAAATTATGGGAATAAATAAAATTTGATAAATCTAATAGGAGGTGGAAAGAAAAAATAGAGTTGGTTTCATAAAAGATATGGTAAATAAAAAAATAAAGTTAAAAAATGATTGGACATATATCATCAATAACATTAAACGTTAATGAAAATAAACTTCGCTGCTAAAATAGAAACGTATTTGGATGGTACAAAATAAAAAATTCTTAAAGACAAAGGTATATCAGGCAAGCATTAAGACAAAGCTAGTGTTATAATTTTAATATTGGGAAAGCCAGATTTGAAGGAAAGCATTCACGGTGTGCCATTATTTGCCTATTGTCTCATTACTCCAAATCTGCCCTTGTACATTTGCTCTGTGACATTAGTACTGGGATTCTGCAAACTACTTCCCCAGGTGACTTCCCCAGCTGGTGTCCATTAAGTTCTGCCAACAGGTGGCACTAGAGAGAGAGTGAAAAGGACAAGGGACTTCCTATTCTTTTTTCTGTCCTTGTTGCTCCATCAGTGTCATCTTCAGCTTCCAGCTTCTTTCAGCACTCCCAGAACCAGTCTTGTCATGCCTCTTTTATTAGCAGTCTAAGCTCCATTTCCACGAGGTAGCTTTTCTGAGTTTACAGGTTCTAGAAAGTCCATTCCTTCCCTCTAGCACCCTCAGTCCTAAAGATAGTAACTGCACAGTTGTTATCTCTGGGTTACCTCAAATTCTTTCAACCCTCCAGCATCTGTTCTACAGATTCTCTGTATAGTGTGGTCTTTCTTTATGAGATCCTGACTAGATCAGGATAGAATAGGAAAAAAGATTTACACAGTGATTATTCATCTGCAAGAATAGGTCAATATCCTTTATTTAGTTGATAATAATATTCGAAGAAACATAAAGCAAAGGCCTATATAATTATGAGGTAAAATATGAAAGTTCATAATTCTAGTGAAAAAATTATAAACTTTTTATGTTGATATAATTTTAGATTTACAAAAAATTACAGAAATATTTCACAGAGTCCCTAGATATTCTTTATCCATTTTCCTCAAATGTTACCACCTTACCTAACCATAGTACAATGATCAAACTGGTAATTAACAACGATACAGTACTATTAACTAATATACAGATTTTATTCAAATTTTGTCAGTTATCCCACTAATGTCCATTTTATGGTCCAGGATCCAATCAAAAATCCCACGGTATATTTAGTTTTTCTGTCTTGGTCTCCTCCAGTCTGGGATAGTTCTTCAGCCTTTCTTTGTCTTTCATGACCTTAACACGTTGGAAGAATATTGATCAATTATATGTAGAATACCCCTCCGTCTGGGTTTGTCTGATGTTTTCTCATGACTACATTGAGGTTATACATTCTTGGTAAGAATCCCACAGAAGTGATGTTGTTGTCGTCAGGGTATTGTATCAGGAGATACGTGATGTGATATGTTTCATCACAAGTGATTTAAGTTTGGAAAATTGGTTAAGGTCGTATCTGCCAGGTTTCTCCATTGTTAGAGTAGAAATTTTTGACACTTCTATCTAAGAAACTGTTAGATAACAGGAATCTAAAAAAATAATTTGAGTATAGAAGACTTTAAAAATATTGTTAAAAATTCAATCAGGTAAACATATATAGACATTGCCCCCTTGAAGAATATACTTTCATTCAAATGAACATTAAAAAGTACAAAAATTGGCAACATATTAGTCTACTAAAAAGTCTCAATAAATTCCAAGGACACGATATCATAAGAATCACATGGCCTGATCCTACATGCAATGTAATTAGAAATCAAATGTAAAGAGATGTCCAAAAGCATATGATTCAAAACAAACAAAAAATACGCTTCTAAATAATTCATATATTAAACAATATGTTATAATTTATCTTATAAAAGATTTAGAAGCAAACAACAATAAAAGTACCCTTTATTAAAATTTGTGTGATGCACCTGGAGGGTAATTTATCACATTAAATAGACGTTTTAGAAAATAAGGAAGATTGAAAGATTGTGTTTATTGCAAGAAGCTCGACTGCAATTTAATTTCCCTTCCCCTTATATAATTCTTTTCTCTTCTATATAATTACATAGAAAACAAAGAACAACAAATTATTAATAAAGGCAAAACATGGGTCTTTTGAAAACAACAATATAATAGAAAAATACTGACAAAACTGATCAAACAGAAAAAGAGAAGGTACAAATAAATTGCCTAGAATGAAAAAGCAACATAAGCACAGTTTTTGTAGAATTGAAAAAAAAATAAGAAAATACTAGAACAACTTTACAGCTAATAAATTTTAAAACCAAAAATGAATGGAGATTGTTTTAGAAAAAAATATAAGTTCCAATATTCCTTAAGACACAACAGAAAACAAGAAATAAAATTGGTAAAAATGTCCTCCCGTCCTACCAACTAGCCCAAAAAGGATCCAGCTGAAATTGTTCTACGAATTTTACTAAATTTTCAAGGAATTAATAATGTGTATCCCACAGAGTTTCAGAGAATAAGTTAAAACAGACAAAGTTACCCAACCAAAGTTTGATATTAGTATAAGGTTGACACCAAAATCAGGTAAGGGCAATACAAAAAAATAAAATTAAAAATTAATTACACTTAAGAAAATAGAAGCTAAATCATAAACAAAATGCTTGCAAATCAAATCCAGAAATATTTTTAAATAATTTACTTTGGCTAAGTATGGCTTATTATAGGAATGCAAGAAATATTTACCATTATGTTTATTAATGAAATATCCCACATTAGGCAAGCTGAAAAACTGTGATCATCTCAATAGGTACAGCAGAATCATTTATTCATGATAAAAAGTTAAAATAATTAGCTGTAAGAGGTGACTTCTTCAAACATTCTTGAGAGGGTAAAATGTCAGAAGCAGTCTATGAGACCTATAAAATGACAAGGATGCTTCCAATAGCTGTTCTCTCCTTCTGCAGTAACATAACCACTGATTTAAAGTGGGCCTATAGCTGCCCACACGGCCCAGTCTCTTTGGCAAACAAGTATGACTATGTCCATTTTGGAAGAAGTTTGGAAGTGATGTGTGTAACTTTTAGGACACATCTTTAAAGGGAGGGACCATATCTCCCTGAATCTTAGGCTTTCCTGCCTACTAAGCTGGACACCTATGAATCGTCTGGAAACATGTGGATGAGGGCAACATCCTAAAAATGGCAGAGCAACTAGAAACAACCACCTTGGTCTCTGACACCATGGAGTCATTACACCAATCCTGGTAAGCATTGTATTTTATTTAAACTATTGATTTCTATTATTTTTTTTTTATTCTTCTCCCCAAAGTCCCCCAGTACATAGTTGTCTATTCTACTTATGAGCATCTCTGGTTGTGCTATGTGGGATGCTGCCTCAGTGTGGCCTGATGATTGTGCCACGTCCACGCCCAGGATCGAAACCTGTGAAACCCTGGGCCACCAAAGCAGCACGAGTGAACTTAACCACTCGGCCAGCAGGCCAGTCCCAAAACCACTGATTTCCTTTTGATCTCTGTTATAGCTGTTGAACTTAAATTCTCACTAATGTTCCCATTTTACCACTTCTATTCATGCTTTACTGGAGATTTTAGATAGGTAAATAGAAGAAAAAGAAATTACATATAATTTCCAATAAGACACAAAATCTAAGACACTCTACAGACAAATCATTTAAACTAGTAAGAAAGATCAGCTGGGTAACTGTTTACAAGACCAATATGAAAACATTAAAATTATACCATGAACCAGTAATAAGCCAACTGGAAAATGTTGGAGGAGACAAATAAATGAATAAATAAGCCATATTCATGAATGGAAAAATATAAAGTAGAAAAATGCCCATTTTAAATTCAATATAATTTAAATAAGACCACTAAATGCATATTATGTAGAATTTGATTAACCAAATCTAAAAGTCGTTTGGAAGTTCACGGCTATGTGATGTACTAGATATGTAGGAGAGTATTAAAACATGTTTGGAAGAAAACCCAAAGCATCAGAATAGTCGTTGACTCTGGGGAGAGGGACTAGAATTGAAGAATATTAAGAGATTCTAATAGTGTATAGTATTTTCTTTTAAAAATGTCTGCAGAAAATGTGTCCAAATATGTTTATTCATTCTAGGTGTTGAGTTTATATATATTTGTAATATTATTCTTTCTCCTTTCATGGGTATATGAAATATATCATAAAGAAAGAAATCTCACTGTAGTGTATGGATATCTTAATAAAAATTCCACTAACCTCGAAACTTCTGGGTAGCATAACTGACTTGCAGAAATCCAAATTTTAATACAAATCAAAATTTAACTCTTAAATGTGACCATTTGGGGATCTATTATGCATCAATTAAATTTCTCTTTCCACCAATTCTTCCACGATTGGGTGGGGGAATTCAAGAGTAATTCAGTTCCCCTTCCTTATTTGCTGTGTCTGCTTGCTATCACTTTAGCATAAATCATTGTCAGTACATGCTTCTTTACTAAACTGGAATTTAAATAAGAGGCAGCACTGTGTTTTGATTTGTATTTTCAACTGCTTTCTTTTTTCTTTTAAAAACTGGGCCTACACTTCAAGTCCTGCCAGTTTTCTGGTATAGTGATTCTAGTTGACATTTGGGTTGCTTCTAGTGTCTTGTGAATAACTCTGAAGTAAACACTTAGATTCTTAATGTGTTTTCTGCATTTAGGAGTACTGCCTTACATATGTCTCAACAGTGGATTTATTAGGTTGAAGGTTTGAATATTTTTAAAATTCTTTGTTTGTACATCGAAATAGCTTTCTAACTAAAAATTCTAATTAACATGGCTATCTCAAATGATTGATCTTATCAATTTAGCTATATAATTGCTGACACAATATATTAGAATTTGAGAAAATACTTGATAATTCAATAACCTATATCTTTACTATTTAAATTTTCATTTAATTGAGAGCGAGTTGATAATTTTCATATACTTATTAAATAGTTGACAAGTTTTGTGAATTTCCTACTTGTTGCTTTTATTTTATTTTATTTTATTTGGCAAGGAAGATTGTCCCGGAGTTAACATCTGTGCCAGTCTTCCCCTGTTTTGTATCTGGGACACTGTCACAGCATGGCTTGATGAACAGCGTGCAGGTCTGCACCTGGGGTCTGAACCCATGAACCCTGCCGCCCTGAAGCAGAGCAGGTGAACTTAACCACTACGCCACCCGGCTGGCTCCTACTTGTTACATTTAATAAAGTATTAAGTAAGGTCTTAGTGTTTACTTAACAATTGTATAATTTCTTTACGTAATAAAGTTATTAGTCCATTGTTATGTTTACTGCATGGTCTCTCCAGCTTTTATTTTGGTTACATTTCATGCTATGGGTAAAGTATTTTACATAGACGAATTTGTTCATTTTTTGTCTGTGATTATTTTCTCATCTTCAAGCTTATAAAATCCTCTCTCTTCTGATAAGTATTTACTTTACATATTTTCAAAACATTTATGATAGTTTCATTTCCTAGATTTTACAGTTTATTGAATATATAATTTATCTGAAGTGAAATATGAAGTGAAATTGACTTTCTAAAAATAGTCAAGCAATTTTTCCAATACCACTTGCTGGCCAAAACTTTCATTTTCCATTTATATATTTTCTAAAGAAAATTTACCATTTTTAACAAAAGAACAAACAAAACAAAACTAAACCAGACTCATGGATACAGAGAACAGATTGGTGGTTACCAGAAGGGAGGGGCGTTGGGGGGTGGTTGAAAGAGGTGAAGGGGATCAAGAGGTAGAAACTTCCAGTTATAAAATAAGTAAGTCACGGGGATGTATTGTACAGCATGGGGACTACAGTCAATAATACTGTATTAATTTTGTATGGTGACAGATGGTAATGACCTGCTGTGGTGATCACTAGGCGATGCATACAAATGTTGAATCATGAAGTTGTACACCTGAAACCAATATTATATTGTAAGTCAATTATATTTCAATAAAAAATTTATTGTTTTTTCCTGATTATATAGAGAAGAAACTTATTTTTATAAATTTTATAAAGAATTTTATTTTTTCTTTTTATTTCTGTATTATTGAATGTTATTTCATAATGTGATTTTATTTCTTTTATAATACTTTATTGGATAGATGTAGAATAATTTTTAAGTGATTTCCTCTAGCTAGCTAGCTATCCATCACACTCCAGCAAGAGATTTCTTTTTTATGATATGTTTAAATATCCAGAAAATTAGAGCATAAGATAACAAACATGCATAATAACTTAGTGATGACTTTTTAATGACTTTTAAAAATGTCTTTTTTGATGACTTTAATTTTGCTCAAAATTTGAATGCTATAAATTCTTAGTTTTCTTTAAATATCTCCTATATATTTTTATCTTTTAAAAATATTTGTCCCTGAATATTGTATCTTTTTGCTGCTTTTAAAGTGAAATCTTTTAATTATATCTTCCAGTTGCTTTTAGGATAGGTAGGAAAGCTATTGAAGTTTAAATGCTTATTTTATAATGATCCCTTCTAATAATATTAATACTTTTTTGGTTGTTTTTCTTGGTTGTTTTTTTGGTAGATAACAACAACGTTAACTAAAAAAATATATGTCTCATTATTGTCCTCATCTAATTGTATTGACTGTAACTTCAAGGACAGTGTTAAACATTGTCCTGAGCCACCTGTTTTCTTCCCTGACGTTAAAGAGATTTAATTCAATGTGTCACTCATGAGGTGTATTGAGTTGAGATAGTCTTTATTATGCTAAACAAGAATCCTTCTTTTTCTAGTTTAGTAAGAAGGTTTTATTTTATCAAACTTTGAAAAATGTTTGACAGAGTTATTTTTAATATAATGCCTTTTAGCAACACTTAAGAAGACAATTACATGGTTTTTATTCCTTTACCAGAGATAAATTATACTGACGTATTTCCCACTCTTGCATTCCAGAAATGACCTACTTGGTCACTGATTTTTCTCTTAACACAGTTAAGACACTGCTAGCATTTTATTTTGAAGGCTTTTTAATTTTTTTCCCATTTACAGTGATACATGTGGTTATACTGCAGATTTGTTCAATATTTTCTTTTTTTGGTTTGGTTGTGATATCAAGTTGTTCTTTCTTGTGGCTTTTACTTTATTATTTTTTAAGTAGCCTAGACAGGCCTCCCTACTTTTTAACTATTCATATGAAACAATTATGTTCATTTGTACTTTTAATATTAGGGTCTAAAAAATACATTTAGACAATACATTGACACTTTGTCTGTGGCTGTTTCACTGCTGCAATGGCAGAGTGCGTAGTTGTGACAGAGACAGTATGGATAGTATGGATAATATTTACTACCTGGCCCTTTAAAAAGGTTGCCAGCCCTTACCTTAGAGTATCATCCCAGCAGGAATCCTGTGTCAACATCAGTGATCTTTTCTGATGTCCCCTGTTAAATTAATTAGACAAGGAGACCATTAGACTGTGGCCGCTCTAATGCCTCGGCAGCCTACATAATCAAACCAAAACCTAAGCCTGTAAATACCTCAAGGTTATGAGATCAAATTGCTAAGGACAACCAATCACAGATAGCCTAACTAGGCTTTTAGCTATAGCCAATCAAATAGATTCCTTTCTTTGCTTCCACACTTTCTCCATAGGAGTCTGTCCCCTGGCTCCTGTTGATGGAGTGCTCCTAACCACTTCCGGTTTGGTGCTGTTGGATTCAAATCGAGTTTTGTTCAAATAAACTCAGAAAAATTTTTAATATGCCTCAGTTTATCTTTTAACATCCCTCATCTCTTAACTAATCCAACTCCATCAATGCTGCTATATCAAAATTAATGACTTTGATTGGCTGATTTTATATTAAGTTTTGATCAGAGAAATAAGGGGCTAATTGGTACCTCAGCTGAATAGTTACTTTATAACTGAGGAAGACATGATTTTACATATCCCAGAAAACTAGAACAGTAGAACACTAATGTTTTCTACAAATTCCACTTTTTCTTTTTTAATTCTTTTGTCATAGTATCACTAACGTTCCAAATTTTCATTGTGATGGTTGTTAGTATCATAACAATTATTTCAGTCAAGACTTTTTTGACTGACCAACATGTTTCTGTATAGCATTGTATATGCTCTCTTTTCCAGGTTTTGTTTCTCTCTTATTGACAGTAAACTTTTCAGCAGCAGCAATACAAGCCAAACACAAGGTGTTAAAGGAAGATGAATACTGTCAACCTGGAATCCTACATTATTTGTAGTTTATTTCTATGCCTCTGTTTTTTTCATTTTCTTTATATTTATATGATAGTTTGGCAGGGTGTGTGATAGTCAGAATAATGGCCTCCCAAAGATGTCTGTGTCCCAATCTCTGAAATTTATGAGTGTATTAGCTTATGTGAAAAAGGGACTTGGCAGATCTGATTAAGGCTAAAGACCTTCAGATGGGAAAATTATCCTGGATTTTCCAGCTGGGCTCAGTCTAATCAAATGAGTCCTTTCAAGCTGAGAACCTTTCCTGGCTATGGTCAGAGCTGAAGAAGTGACCATGAAAGCAGAGTTACAGAGAGGCAATATTGCTGACTTAAAAGATGGAGGAAGGGCCTCACAGAGGCAAGAACTGTAAGATAATAAATTTGTACTGGCTTAAGACACAAAGTCTGTGGCAACTTGATATGGCAGCAATTGGAAACTAATATACAGTATACAAATCTAGCTTAATTTTATTATTACTTTTTAATCTTAGCACTAAAAGGCACTGCTTCATTATCTTTTTGCACTTACTGTTGATCGTAAGACGTTTACTGTCAGTCTGATTTTGTTTAACACTTTTATGTGTTTGGAGCATGGTTAATTTGGGGATGAGCCGAAGTTTCAACTTAGCTACTGATCTTATCTAGAATAAGTTGGTTTAAAAAAATATTGCTTGGTTATTAGTTTTTTGGCAGCAGTGTATTTTCCTCATTCTGATTAGAGGATATTGTTTGCACAAATTGTACTTTTCAAAATTTTAGAGGTAGGGGCCAGCCTGGTGGTGTAGTGGTTAAGTTTGTGTGTTCTGCTTCAGTGGCCTGGGGTTGCCTGGTTCGGATCCTGGGTGTGGACCTAGCACAACTTGTCAAGCCGTGCTGAGGCAGCATCCCACATAGCAGAACTAGAAGGACCTACAAGTAGGATATACAATTATGCACTGGGGCTTTGGGGAGAAAAAAAAAAAGAGGAAGATTGGCAACAGATGTTAGCTCCGGGCCAATCTTCAAAAAAAAAAAATTTTAGAGGTTGTTATGGCCTAAAATATGATAAAATACTTTTGTAAATATTTCATGGAACATAATACATAAATAAAATATGCTCTATAATTTACGACATTTTGTATAACTCAGTTAAATCAATCTTATAAGTTATATTATTTAAATTAGCTTTATCAGTTTCTTAGTCCACCTGATCTCTCAAATTTGATAGATGTTCAATTTTTTCACTGTAAGTATATATTTTTTTAGTTTCTTCATGTATATATAATAGATTTTACTTTATGTAGTTTGATGTCATTGTTAATCAAATAAGGGTTGACTGCTATTATATCTTCAGTGTGGATTGTAATTCATTATTTTCTGCCTTTATTGTTAACAATTCTTTTAATTACCTACTTTTTAATTCATTTTGTTGTTTGTTTTCTAGTTTCCTAGGTGGCTGTTTCCTGAAAAAAATTTCAATGTTTCTTATTTAGTAATAAAGAATATACAGCTATGAATTTTCTTTAAACTGATTTTGCCTTTATCTCACAGAATTTGATCTAATATGCTCAAATTTTCATTGAGTTCCAAAAAGTCAGTATTTTTAGCTGATTTTTTAGAAGAGATTCTTTTCTATTTCCAAGAGATGAGGTTTATTTTTTGTATTTAATTTCTTGTTCTTTGAACTGTAATAAGAGAATTTGGCCTATCTGCTCGCTTGAATTTAATGGGATTTTGCTGTAGGTCTTAGTATGTAGACAATTTGTGCAAAATATCCCATGGACATTTGAAAAGTGCATGTACTCTATGTTAGCTGATTATAGAATTATCAATATATTAATCAATTGTCAGACTTTTATGATTAATTAAGTCTTGTATATCCTACTTGACCAGATAATTTCTGAAAAGTATTATAAAAATTTCTTTATAATTAAAGCTCTATCAGTCTCTCCTCTGAGTCCATTTTCTTTACTGCAGAAAGAATTGTTTAAAATAGATATAAAATCCTTATATGGCTTTTTATCATTCTTAGAAAAAAGTATAAACTTGTTGCTGTTACCTTAACCTTTGTCCTTTTAGTCTGTAGAACACCCTGAGTTACTTCTTTCTTCAAAGCCTTTGCACGTGATTCTTCCATTTTCTTGAATATTTACATCTCCTCATCTCCCACTTGCACACTTTGTTCTTGACATCTTTGCTTCTCTGCCTCCTTCTCATCCTATAGTTTCAGTTACTAAAATGTTTCTTCCTCATATAAGCCCTCTCAGAAGTCCAAATGGGTTCTTCCTTGAGAAAGAACAATTTTCAAACTGAATTTTTTTTTTCTTTTCTCCACTAACTATTGGCCTCAGCTGCTCTGAACACAGAGGTTCCTCTGTGACTTTTGGGGATATATATCTGCCAAGAAGTGAGAACTTCTCAGAGTTGTCCTTTTTTTTTTTTCTTTTAATGGTATACTTTTTATAGTGAGGAAGATTGGCCCTGAGCAAACGTCTGTTGCCAATCTTCTTCCTTTTTTTCTCCACAAAGCCCCAGTACATAGTTGTATATCCTAGTTGTAGGTCCTTCTAGTTCTTCTATGTGAGATGCCACCACAGCATGGCTTGATGACAGGTGCTAGGTCCATGCCCAGGATGCAAACCAGTGAACCCTGGGCCACTGAAGCAGAGTGTGCTAACTTAACCACTACTCCACAGGGCTGGTCTCTCCTTCCTATATTTTATCTTTAAATTTCAGCCCTTGGAACCAATATACTCCTCTTCAATTTTAATCATATCTACATCATGTCTTCCAGAAAATCCTAATATTCACTGCTTCTTTGATAGCCCACTTCATAGTTTTACAGTGCTGCTAGAAAAATGTTATTTTGTATTTCTTTTCCTTTCCTTTCATTGAGAAGTGAGGAGGTAAGAGAGGTAAATATGTGAGCAGAATTCATTATATAGAAATTCAAATTTTAAAAGCAAAAAATCCCTTAACAAATGAGTATTGAATGGCATATGGACAAATGCTTTTCAGACTATTTTGAGTAAATATATTTAAATTTAATACACTTGTATTATATATTATATTAATTTGTTTCTTATTAATCAACACTTTATTTGGAATACATTTACTTGTTAGTAAGAGATCATACTTTTAATATATTTTGTACTTATATTTGCTTGGCACTTAAAGATAAGAAAAGATGCTCAAATTTATTCATAATAAGAGAAATGCCAATTAAAATTACACTGAGTTATTACTTCTCCCCATCAAGTTGGCAAAAATCCAAAAGTTTGACAACTGTTGGCAAGGCTGCGAGGAAACAGGCACTCTTAAATATTGCTTGTGGTAATACAAAATGGTACAACCCCCATGGAAGAAAATTTGGCAATATCTAGCAAAACTACATAAGCATTTACCCTTTGACCCAGAAAGCTCATTTCTAGGAATCTATCCCAAAAATACTCCAGATAAATATGAAAAGACATGCACACAAGCCTATTTATTAGAGTATTATTTATAGTAGCAAAAACTGGAAAGAACCCAAATGCTCATCAATGAGTGTCTGATTAAATATGAACTATTGTATATTCATACAATGGAAATATGTAGCTGTAGTAAGAAAGGAGGAATATTTTTGTATACACATATGGAATAATCCTCAGTATGTTTTTAAACAAAAAAGAAAAACAAGCTGGAGAAAACTGTGTATGGTTATCTATAGGTCAGAAAGGAGTAAGAAAGAACATACATTTTGAAGATATAAAATTTGCATATATATGGATTTATCTTTGTAATCACAGACCTATTTTACATAAATATAAAAATCAAGCCAAAATGAAAAAAACACAGTTAAAAACAAGATTAAAATGAAACAAATGAATCTAACTCTGTATTGAATTGGTGGCCTAACCAAACATAAAAAAATTCAAGACATTTTAAAACCTAGCAAATTGACTGAACTTTCTTAGTGGTTTGTATCCTAAAGACTAAAATAACAGAAAAAAAAATTGAGCTGTTTTTGGTAATCTACTCTTGGTGGTATTATTCTGCAACTGTTATGAGCACGTAAGTAAATTAATATCAGCAGGAACTAAAAGTTTTGGTGTAAGAGAGAAGAGATGTAGATATAAGATTAAGGAAGTTAAAAACTCTGAAATTTTACATTTGAATTAGAAATATAAAAAGTCCTAATATATTTTATATTAAAAATAAAACCAAGTAAGCAAACAAACATATTTCCTAAATTTGTCTACTGAAAAACCTATAAACAATAACTAACCCAATAATAGTGAGCACCCACATTGCCCAAAGTATGATGTCTAGGTACCAATTCCCAGTAAACAAACCAAGAAGTGGCTGAATCCAGGTCTGAGGCAGGAAAAATACAAGCTAAGCCTAGAACACAGTGTCAAAACAGAAAGCAAAGGAGCTATGAAGACACTATAGGACTCAAGAGCCAACCTGAAGGAGCTCTTATCGGCCAAAGACAATTCCATTTAGGCAGCAATAAGAATACCCATAATGAGTTGGAACATATGAAATATTTTTAAATACATGAGTATATAATAATAATTAAAGAAAAAATCTCACTGGTCACATTTGAGTCACTAAGGAACCAATTCAAGCATCCATTTTGACTTTTCTATGTGAAATGGACTGTCTTGCTTATTTTAGGAAAAGGCCTCTGTTAATGTAAGTGTTAATATAAGTGTTCCAGCTAATAAATGAAAAAATAAATAATAGAATTAGAGTATCATCATTTTTCAATCCAAAACATAATAATTGATTCAGGAATTGATTACAAATGGACACTAACATCACAAAAATGGACAGAAGCAGGAATTATGAGCTTCATGGAGAAAGATTTTACTTAGGAAGTATTCTTGCAAAAGATGCAAATCATGCAAAAGATGTAAATCATATCACGACTATGTAGAGAAGAGTAAGCAGACCTGATTATCTGTATCGTTAGAAAGGCCTGCTAAGAAAGTTGATCCTTGACTGGCATCTGAGAGGGTTCTTGGGGACCCCAACACAAAGACTCTATATCTTACTACCAATTTACAGGAACTACTTGGAATAGAGAAAAATGATACCACAGGGATGCAATCAGCAGAGTACAGAATGTGGAAAGCTGTATAGTATCTTTAAAAAATAGATTGCAAGAGAAAAAAAACAACAGAAGAAGAAAAAAATTTCTCAAAGGAGACACATGAAATATTTAAAGATGAAATGAATCAGTGTTTGGGATTGGTTTTAAAGTAATTTGGTAGTGGTAGTGGAAAAGAGAAGAGAGTAGGACTATAGAGAAAACAGGGTTGGTCATTACTTAATATCTGTTAAAATTTAGTAATAGGTTTAAATAGATTTATTATATTTTATAATAAAATTTAGTAAGAAATTTATTAGATAAAATTTAAATTAAAGTTGTTTCATAAAAATAATTGAAAGACTAAATAAAAATTTGACTTATATTTGCTAATATTTAAAAGTATTTTTGCATAAATGTGAGATTTTCTTCAATTTTCCTTTTTTATCATTTTACTGCTTTTAATATTAAATTTATATCTACTTCATATTTTCTCTATCCTCTAGGAAAAATATAAACTAAAAGAAGGATCTATTCCTTGAAGATTAAAATATTAATCTATAAATCATTTGAGTCCGGGTCCTTCTTAATAGACAATTCTTTAATATCTGTATAAGTGTTTTCATTGTTTATTTTTGTTTTACATTGATACTTCCTTTGCAACTATGTAATATTTTGTATATTAACACAGAACATTTGTTTCAAAAAATTCTGATTTGGGGAAATACACTATATTCTCATGTAATTAACTTTTTTTGGTATGAATGTATATATATCCATACATATACATATGAATATATATGCATATATATATACTTTTTGTGTATATGAATACATATACACATTTTATATATCCTGCATCATTTGTAATTTTTCCATCTTCCCTCCAACACTTACATAAAACTAAGATTTTGGACCTTGGCTTCAGAAGTTAGAATATAGCATTATGTGGGAAAAAATAGATAAGGGGAAAACTGAAATTGAAATGCATTCATACCCAGAGGTCAGTGAGATTCTTTTATAGTGAAGGCAAAAGGCCTCGGCATATGGACAGAAAACATTCTGAAGCTACAAGGTGGACAATGGGGCCACCTAATCAAGGCAAGAGCACTGTGAATGAGGAATGAGAGGAGAGATTTCTTCAACTGCTGAAGTAGAGCCCCAGCTGATTCCAAGGGAAGAAATCAGCTTGAGGCTTTTGTTTTTGTAATTTCCTCAGTTTTTCTGCTTTACATTTCATTTCTTTTTGATTTGATATCTATTTTTCCTTTCTCTTGATTTCCTTAGGACTTCTTGAAGTGCTTTTTCTAAGTTCTTAAAATGTAGGGTTAATTAATTAAACTTTTTAGTCTTTGTTTAATAAAAGTTGTATATAAATGTGAATTTTCTTTTAATGCAGCTCTATCCCCATCCCAAAAGTTTGGATATATAAATAATATTCAGTTTCCTGATTTTATAACTTGTTATTTTTTAAATTAAGCATGTGAATGAAATAATAACTAAACTCGTAATTTGTGTCCTCCTTGACCTGCAATGAGGCAAATGCATGTAAATTTTCAAATGTTTGATTTCTAACACGGTTCTTAAACATATTTATTTATCCGTAATTCAAAAAACAAAAAAAACTTTTGACTTTATCAAATAGAAGATGAGGACTGTGTGTGTTGCTCTCTGCCTTGTTAGTTCCTAATCCATGACCTGTTAGTCGTCATCTTCATCTTTGTCATCTTGATCCCTTCTTTCTGTTATAGTAGACATCTCTTTGTAAAGTTTCTCTGTTATGTTCTCTTTTTAGGTATATTTATCACAATTATTTAGGCTAGCATTTCCAAATTTGTGACCCTAAAAACACTTTGTCTTATAACATGTTAATAAGTGTTCTGAAAAAAAGGAGTCTATCATGTAAAGGCCAGCTTGGGGATTCAGAGGTAAACACGATTACACTGATATCCTTATTTAAAGACATCTTAAGAGAGACTAATATAATCATAAGTATTGTGAATTATCTATAGGAAATTGTATTATGCAGAATTTCCCAAAATTGTTTGACTATGAAACTCATTTTAAAGACTAGAACATTTTTAACATTCCACAAAGTCAATGTTTTTCCAACAAGACAATGCTGGTTTGGACTATCTCTAGATTTTTAACCATTATCAATCCTCACTCCCAGTCAAATCTGCCATTTCTTCCTCATTAGTCAGTTTTTAATTTTGATTAATTTCCTGGTAACCTGGAGCAAATTTCAAAAATTATTTTTTTTGTGAAAAAGTACAAAATGGTATATTTTCTGATACATTACTTATCTTAAGATGACATTCATATAATAACAGCAGCTTGATTGGGTACAAAATCCTTGGGTCATAACTGTTTCCTCTCAAAGCACTACAAATATTCATTTTTTTCAGGCATTCTGAGACCAACTTAGCTGTTGTTTCTCTTCAATGAGTCTTCAACTTTATACTTAAGAATCAAGCATTTCGCTGGAATATGTCTACATTAAGTATCTCCATTTATTTTCCTGAGTCATGGTGAGTCTCCTCAATTTCTAGATCTGAAACTTTTTCAATATCTAGATTTAAAACCTTTTAGATGAGAAATGCTTTCTTCTCCTGTACCTTTATTACTTAAGTCACTTTGTTTAGATTTCCTCTTATTCGTATTATTTATAGCTTGTACATTTATTCTTTTTCCTTAATTATTTTCTTCCTCTCACGATTTGCATGGTTTTAGCCTTTGCTTTAGCATTAGAGTGCTTTTCATGTCTGTTCTGTACACTGATGATTCAAATTTTCTGCAATTTTGAGTAGGCGCTTTTGGTGTCTCTGAGATTGACTACTGCAGTTTTATTTGGGGGCAATTTCTTCCTATAGTATTGTTTTCCTTCTCATTTCAATCTTTGTTTATTGTTTAATCTCTTCTCATCTATAATTTATCCCGTCATGTCAGGCTCTTCTTGTGTAGAGACCATGTTCTCTTAAAGACTAAGACATTCCTTCCTTCCTTTTGGGGTACGTTTTAAGCCCTGTGTTTTGTTGTTTGTGGCTCATTCTCGAATGAAGAAATGTCTTGCTCCTTGTTTATGGAATGTTCTGAATGGGTGAATTTTTCCTAATTTCCTTTTAATCCATTACTGGTCAAATCCTTATTTTCACTGTTACCTTTTAACATGTTTATCAAAGGCTGACTGCCATGGAACTCAAGCAATGCTGAAAGGCCTTCCAAGGCAGCAGCTGGGGAAAACAAAAGAAACTTGAAGTGAAACCAACAGGACAAAGTGTTATTGCAGAGAGACAATATTTATATTCAGTCAGTTTTTTTGGGCAGTGGGGACAGAGGTAAGGGAGCTGGGCATCTCATTCCTTATCTTAGTTTTGCCATCAGCTTTCTATTTCAACTTTCAGTTTTTCTGAAGTGAAATAGGATTTCTTTAGTGTCCTCACAGCTCAGTTTACTATCTTTGAAGAAGAGGAAGCAATTTCTTGGGAAAATGAAGAAATATGCTGTCTTTTATGAGTAAAAGGCCACACCACTGAGCATGCTTCATTCCCAAGGCTTTTCCAGTCATGCAGAATATTTTCTCTTTGAAAGCAATGGAAATCTCCTGGAAGCTACACTTACGTGCCCCTTGTAAGACCACTTTACTCCAGGGCATGACTCTGTAGCAGGACCTATTTGCTACTTGGAAGAGAGATTCCCCCTCCTTATTCTGTGGAAAAGCAGTAGTGGGGCTCCATGGAGGTGGGTGGAAGAGGTGTTTAAATTGGGTAACCCCTCACATTCTTGAAATATCATACTTATAATAGATGAGAAACATAACTAGTTATGGGGAAGATGATATTATCATTTTACAAAGCTGTTATGTGTACTGAAGGAGTAACCCCTCAATATACAAAAGAGTAATTTTCCTTGTAATATATTCACTAATTATTTCAAAATGAAATTGGTATTGACATCTTAAAGTGAGTTCAGAATATGGGTTTCCTGGTACTTTAACTCACTCAATAATTTTCCTGAATTCAAAATTAATATTTTTCTTTTGCTAAGGGAAGGATGTATATGATGCCCAAATATGTGCACTTTTAATTGGTAAGTGTTTGAAATTGGTTTCCATTTTTAATATATCAATAAATAAAGAAGCCTCAGTTATGCCAAATTAGAATATGTTCTATTTTTCACATTTGCTATGCTGGTCTTTCCTAGTTATATGTAGAAATTTCCAAACGTTCAATTATGATTCAAGTGAGTTTCCTATTTAGTATATATTATAAATAATGGGTTAGGGAACATTTATTCTGCATATCCTAAATCCTGATCCTTCAACCCTATTCCTAACAGGATTGAGTATTTCTCTTTGTTTAATATAAAGTTTGCAGTGGACTTTTAGAACTGGAAGTCACCATATGGATCATCTAGTCCAGTTCTCCTTCTTTTACAGATAAGTTCCTAGGGTCCAGGAAGGTTATTTACTTGGGCCCACCCACCCTAGTGGTATGAATGAACACAAGAATGTAGGTCAGTTTCCTTTCCACTATTTCAACTGCCTCACTTGCATATTTTTACTCTTATTGTATATTTTTTTTACTTGCTTTATTAAAAAGCTTTAGAACCTGAGACTGTGAAAGAAAAATAGCATTTTTCCTTTCAAAGTTTATTAAATTAGAACTGAATATTAAAAACCATGCACATAAGTTGTTGGCTTAGCCCTCTGATGTGTTAAAAAGAATAACACAAGGTGTATGAGATTACCTATCTTAACACAATGCCATTTCTATCAGTAGAAGAATCAAGGATATAATTTATCTAGGATGAATATGTAAAACCTTTTTCCTATATGGTTTCTCAATTCTGAATATAGACACCTAAACAATTTTTCTCAAGTACAACATTTCCACTAGGCTATCTCCTGCTGATCCTTCTTCGGAGACCTCCATTGTTATCTGGTTGACTACCAGTTGTTCTATTGGCATCAATAAAAAGTTAGTTGAATGAATCTTTCTGGTCATTTTTTATTATTGTCAGTACATGTATTTAATATTTCCATAACTTCTTGGAAGATAGTCCTTTCTCCTGAAAAATCCCCATACACCAGTAATTTTTCTTTTTTTTTTTTTTTTTAGGTTATTCGCCAGTGTTGGGCCACTCCTGGGAGAATATGACCCAACCTTCTTCTTTTTTTTTTTTTAATTGAGTTAATGATAGGTTACAATCTTGTGAAATTTCAGTTGTACATTAATGTTTGTCAGGCATGTTGTAGGTGCACCACTTCACCCTTTGTGCCCACCCCCCACCCCACCTTTCCCCTGGTATCCACTAAACTGTTCTTAGTCCATAATTCTAAATTCCTCATATGAGTGGAGTCATACACAGATTATCCTTCTCTCGCTGGCTTATTTCACTTAACATAATTCCCTCAAGGTCCATCCATGTTATTGCAAATGGAATGATTTTGTTCTGTTTTACAGCTGAGTAGTATGCCATTGTATATATGTACCACATCTTCTTTATCCATTCGTCTGTTGTTGGGCACTTAGGTTGCATCCATGTCTTGGCTATTGTAAATAATGCTGCAATGAACATTGGGGTACATAGGACTTTTGGGATTGCTGACTTCAAGCTCTTTGGATAAATACCCAGTAGTGGGATGGCTGGATCGTATGGTAGTTCTATTTTTAATTTTTTGAGGAATCTCCATACTGTTTTCCATAGTGGCTGCACCAGTTTGCATTCCCACCAGCGGTGTATGAGGGTTCCTTTTTCTCCGCAACCTCTCCAACATTTGTTACTACTAGTTTTAGATATTTTTGTCATTCTAATGGGTGTAAGGTGATATCTTAGTGTAGTTTTGATTTGCATTTCCCTGATGATCAGCGATGATGAGCATCTTTTCATGTGCCTATTGGCCATCAGTATATCTTCTTTGGAGAAATGTCTGTTCATGTCTCCAGCCCATTTTTTGATTGGGTTGTTTGATGTTTTGTTGTTGAGTTGTGAGAGTTCTTTATATATTATGGATATTAAACCTTTGTCAGATATATGACTTGCAAATATTTTTTCCCAGTTAGTGGGTTGTTTTTTTGTTTCAATCCTGTTTTCATTTGCCTTGAAGAAGCTCTTTAATCTGATGAAGTCCCATTTGTTTATTCTTTCTATTGTTTCCCTTCCCTGAGAAGGCATGGTGTCTGAAAAGATCCTTTTAATACTGATGTCAAAGAGTGTACTGCCTACGTTTTCTTCCAGAAGCCTTATGGTTTCAGGTCTCACCTTTAGTCTTTGATCCATTTTGAGTTTATTTTGGTGAATGGTGAAAAAGAATGGTCAATTTTCATTCTTTTACATGTGGCTTTCCAGTTTTCCCAGCACCATTTGTTGAAAAGACTTTCTTTTCTCCATGGTATGCCCTCAGCTCCTTTGTCAAAGATAAGCTGTCCATAGATGTGTGGTTTTATTTCTGGGCTTTCAATTCTGTTCCATTGATCTGTGCAGCTGTTTTTGTACCAGTCCCATGCTGTTTTGATTACTGTAGCTTTGTAGTATGTTTTGAAGTCAGGGATTGTGATGCCTCCCGTTTTGTTCTTTTTTCTCAGGATTGCTTTAGAAATTCGGGGTCTTTTGTTGCCCCATATGAATTTTAGGATTCTTTGTTCTAATTCTGTACAGAATGTCATTTGGAGTCTGATTGGGATGGCGTTGAATCTGTAGATTGCTTTAGGTAGAATGGACATTTTAACTATGTTTATTCTTCCAATCCATGTACATGGAATGTCTTTCCATCTCCTTATGTCGTCATCCAATTCTCTCAGAAAGGCCTTGTAATTTTCATTATATAGGTCCTTCACTTCCTTAGTTAAATTTACCCCAAGGTATTTTATTCTTTTTGTTGCGATTGTGAATGGTATTGTATTCTTGAGTTCTTTTTCTGTTGGTTCATTACTGGAGTATAGAAATGCTACTGATTTATGCAAATTGATTTTATACCCTGCAACTTTGCTGTAGTTGTTGATTACGTCTAACAGTTTTCCAATGGATTCTTTGGGGTTTTCTATATATAAGATCATGTTGTCTACAAACAGCAAGAGTTTCACTTCTTCCCTCCCTATTTGGATTCCTTTTATTCCTTTTTCTTGCCTGATTGCTCTGGCCAGGACCTCCAGTACTATGTTAAATAAGAGTGGTGATAGAGGGCATCCTTGTCTCGTTCCTGTTTTCAGGGGGATGGCGTTCAGTTTTTGCCCATTGAGTATGATGTTGCCTATGGGTTTGTCATATATGGCCTTTATTATGTTGAGGTAGTTTCCTTCTATGCCCATTTTGTTCAGAGTTTTTATCATAAATGGCTGTTGGATCTTGTCAAATGCCTTCTCTGCATCTATTGAGATGATCATGTGGTTTTTATTCCTTAGTTTGTTGATGTGGTGTATCACGTTGATTGCTTTGCGGATGTTGAACCATCCCTGTGTCCCTGGTATGAATCCCACCTGATCATGATGTATGATTCTTTTGATGAATTGTTGAATTCTGGTTGCCAAAATTTTGTTTAGAATTTTTGCATCTATATTCATCAGTGATATTGGCCTGTAGTTCTCTTTTTTCGTGGTGTCCTTGTCAGGTTTTGGTATCAGCGTGATGTTGGCCTCATAGAATGTGTGAGGAAGTGTTCCATCTTCCCTAATTTTTTGGAATAGCTTGAAAAGGATAGGTATTAAATCCTCTCTGAAAGTTTGGTAGAATTCCCAAGGAAAGCCATCTGGTCCTGGGGTTTTATTCTTTGGGATGTTTTTGATTGCTGTTTAATCTCTTTCCTTGTGATTGGTCTGTTCAAATTGTCTGCCTCTTCTTGAGTGAGCTTTGGGAGATTGTAGGAGTCCAGGAATTTATCCATTTCCTCTAGGTTATCCATTCTGTTGGCATATAGTTTTTGTAGTATTCTCTTATAATCTGTTGTATTTCTGCAGAGTTCTGTTGTTATTTCTCCTCGCTCATTTCTGATTTTGTTTATTTGAGCTTTCTCCCTTTTTTTCTTTGTAAGTCTGGCTAGTGGTTTGTCAATTTTATTTATCTTCTCAAAAAACCAGCTCTTTGTCTCATTGATCCTTTCTACTGCCTTTTTCGTTTCAATAGTATTTATTTCTGCTCTGATTTTTATTATTTCTCTCCTTCTGCTGACTTTGGGCTTCATTTGTTCTTTTTTCTCTAGTTCAGTTAAGATTGCTTATTTGGGATTTTTCTTGTTTGTTAAGATGTGCCTGTATTGGGATGAATTTTCCTCTTAATACAGCTTTTGCTGTATCCCATATGAGTTGGTATGGCATGCTATCATTTTCATTTGTTTCCAGGTATTTTTTTATTTCTTCTGTAATTTCTTCAATGTTCCATTGCTTGTTCAGTAGTGTGTTGTTTAGTCTCCACATGTTTGTGCCTTTCTCAGCTTTTTTCTTGTAATTAATTTCTAGCCTTATAGCACTATGATCTGAGAAGATACTTGTTATTATTTCAATTTTTTTAAATTTGTAGAGGCTTGCCTTGTTTCCCAACATATGGTCTATCCTAGAGAATGTTCCATGTGCACTTGAAAAGAATGTGTATTCAGTTCTTTCAGGGTGAAGTGATCTATATATGTCTATTAAGTCCAATTGTTTTAGTTTTTCATTTAGCTCCACTATTTCCTTGTTGATTTTCTGTCTGGATGATCTGTCAATTGATGTGAGTGGGGTGTTGAGGTCCCCTACTGTTATTGTGTTGTTTTTAACATCTTCCTTTAGGTCTGTTAATAGTTGCTTTATGAATCTTGGTGCTCCTGTGTTGGGTGCATAGATATTTATAAGCGTTATTTCTTCTTGATGAAGTGTCCCTTTGATCATTATATATTGTCCCTCTGTGTCTCTCTTTACCTGTCTTATATTGAAATCCACTTGGTCTGATATAAGAATTGCAACACCTGCCTTTTTTTCCTTGCTATTTGCTTGAAGTATTGTCCTCCACCCCTTCACCCTGAGTCTGTGTTTGTCCTTGGGGCTGAGGTGTGTTTCCTGGAGGCAACAAATTGTTGGAGCGTGTTCTTTAATCCATTTTGCCACTCCGTGTCTTTTTATTGGATAGTTCAATCCGTTCACATTGAGAGTGATTATTGATGCATGTGGACTTAATGCTGTCAATCTGTTGCTCATTATCTTGTTTTCCTGCATTTCTTTTCCTGTTTGCTTTAAACTACCCATTTAATACTGCAATTTCTTATGCTGGGTTTCTTAGATTTTTCCTTATTTATGATTTGTGACTCTGTTCTGTACTTTATTTTAGTGTCTACCTTGAAGTTTGTATTTAAAATCTTGTGTATAATATAGTCTATTCTCTGGTGGTATCTTACTTACTTGACCAATACTGATTTAGACCCTTTGCTCTTCCCCTCCTAAATAATTATTTTCATTTTTTATTCCAACTCATCTTATTAATTTGTAATTAGAGTGATAAGATCGTCCTTGCTTTGGTAGTTTCCTTACCTTTACCCTAATGCTATAATTGAATATTTGCTATCCTGTTCTGGTTCTATCCATCGGTCTCCCTATTCTGTGGATTGTGTCCCCTTTCTCCCTTTTTTCTTTTTTCAGGTATGAGAGCCTTCTTGAGGATTTCTTGTAATGGAGGGCTTTGGGTTACAAATTCCCTTAACTTTTGTTTGTCTGGAAAAGATTTAATTTCTCCCTCATATCTGAAGGAAATTCTTGCTGGATAGAGTATTCTTGGCTGAAGATTTTTATCCTTTAAAGCTTTGAATATGTCACTCCATTCTCTCCTAGCTTGTAGGGTTTCTGTAGAGAAATCTGCTCACAGTCTGATAGGGGCTCCTTTATAGGTTATTCTCTTTTTTTTTCTTACTTCCCTGAGTATTCTTTCCTTATCTTTCCTTTTTGCCAATTTTACTACTATGTGCCTTGGGGTAGCTCTTTTTACATTGACAAATCTAGGAGATCTAAAACCCTCCTCTAAACACATTTCTCCGTCGATCCCTAGATTTGGGAAGTTCTCTTCAATGATTTTGTTAAGCACACTTTCTGCTCCATTTTCCTTTTCCATATTCTCAGGAATTCCTATGATCCTTATGTTCTTACTCCTCATTGAATCCATTATCTCTCGGAGATTTTCCTCATGTTTTTTAATTCTTAGTTCTCTTTCTTCCTCTGTCTGGAGCCATTCAGCCTATCTTCAATTATGTTAATTTGCTCTTCTATGGTGTCTACACGGGCATTCAGGGAATCCGTATTCTGTTTTATCTGGTCCGTTGTGTTTTTCATCTCAAGTAATTCTGTTTGATTCTTCTTTATGATTTCAAACTCTTTTGTGAAGTAACTCCAGAACTCTGTTTGTTTCTCTATCTTTCTCTTTACCTCATTGAGTTTTTTGATTATATTATAGCTGCTCTAAACTCATTATCACTTAGTTTACCTAATTCCAAGTCCTCAGGACTTAATTCTATGTTTTTATTGTTTTCCTTCTGGTCTGGGGATTTTATAAATTGCTGGATGGTAGAGGAGCGTTTTTTTGCATGGTGGTAGAATTCAGTTGCAGTTACAGCCTGTCACCACTAGATGAGGATGGAGAGCTGCCTGTTATGAGCTCTCCACCTTCGGGCAAGATGGCTTCGCCCACTGGCTTTGCGGGGGGGGGGGGGGGGGGGGCTGTTACTCACACGTGCCGGTCTGGGTTCAGATCAGTTCTGTTCTCTGGTCTCCCAAGGCCCTTGGTTTATGGGGTCCCTGCGGATGGAAGCTTTCCCCCCATCAGTGGGTTTCCACCGAACCAGCGGCAGGAGTCCTGGATGATCCCCCGGTTGCGCGGCCCCTCCCCCACTCCTTCCCGACCCGCGCCGCAGCGATCGCAGACTCTAGGGGAGGGAGTGATGTTCTCTCCTACCATTCCAGCACCTCCGAGGGTGTAAGCAAGGTTTATGATCTCCGCCTTCTTGGTATTGTAGGTCTCTAATGAGCTGTCATTATGTTTATTCTCTGAAATTCAGTTCTTCCAATATTTTGTTGTATAGAGAATCCCGGGTCAGCTAACCCCGCCATTTTGCTCCGCCCCTTAGCCCCATAAACCAGTAATTTTGCCTTAAAAATAATTCTGCAGAATTGATAACTGTTATTTGTTTTTATTATTTTGCCTGTTTTTATTTAAGTCTCAAGAATTATTCAACCTTGATTGCATTGCCTTATTTTCTCTGAAAATCTTTTGTACACTTACTTTCTGTAGTTATTTGATTAGATAATGGAGGAAGCAACCTGCAGAATTCCACAGGAGCTGTCACTATGAAAGAACCAAAGACAATAATATTGTTTAGAGGAGAAAATTTTAATTTTGGAACTGGACATATGCCAAGTGAACAAACCAGAAGACAGTCCTCAAAGGGTGAAACCTCCTTCCATACAATTTGTTACCTGTATACTTACTTTCCTTTTGTCTCATCTCAAGATACTGAACAAATTCTGTAGATGGTCAAGTAGGGAAACTAAGCTGGTCAAGGTGACCACTATGTGCCTACTAGCTTGTTTGCTGTTTGCTACAAAAGGTGATAAACCCTTGACCTTATTTTCCTCAGTGCAACCCAACTCACTGTGTCAGAGCATTTATCTGGTCCATCATGATGCCCGTGGGACTCAAGGGACAAGGGGAACCGGTGGTACTGTGACGACTGACACATCTTCTGTTCACTGAGTAATAAACTGAAGTGTTCTGATGCAGTGTCTCATTGTCTACTTCTGCATCTATGGAGTGGTAACAAGTTTACTCCCTGTATCCTCTATGAGGCTGGGGTTGTTCTCTGACAGAGACTTTAAAGCTGCTGAATGTATGCCCATTGTCTTAACTCAAAATAACTTGGAAAGAGTTAAAAAGGAGTGAAAAATTGAAGGCCTCAGTAGAGATATAAAGTATTGCATATCTACAGTGCGTATATTGAAGTGTACTTCACATTGATTAAATTAATGAATCCATTCATATGTGCTAGCAGGGATGTGGCTGGATGAAGGCTGACTGGTCACTGTTCTGCCTCTATGTTGGATCATCTCAATCCAGAGTCTGGATCTTAGACTTAGAATCTAGTGAAAAAGGTGTTGTTGTATACTGAGAGTCGGGTGGTCTCTCATGGGTGAACTTGCACTAATAGAGGGCATGTATAAACCAGAGATGCTGTTCATTAATTTATTATGAGAGATAGCCTTTCTGGAGAGGGTAACGCTAGTATTTGCTAAACAGGGAAGGCCCCGCCCCTCATCAAGAAGCCAATCCGAAATCAAAAGACTGTTCTGCAAGGTTGCAATCAGAGTAAAGGAGTATGGTAGTGAGTGAAGCTTGAAGAAACATCCCATCTTACTTCCCTCATGCCCCAGTTGCTCCACCTCCTAAGCAGTACTCACTGGCACATTGCCAACTTTGAGATTTCTGGTTCCTATTTTTATAAACTTCTACTGTCTTCTATTCCTGTTTTCTTAATATGCCATTTTTGCTTGATGTGTTATTTTAACAGTTTAGCTATTTCCCCCTTAAAGTGTTTTTGCAATGAGGCTGGGAAAATAAATATCCCTAGGTCTCACTCTTAGCTGTGGAGGCCTTCAATCTCTTTAAGATGACTTTGCAAATATCTGACCTCATCTTTATGTGTTTATTATATTGGTATAATTATACAAAACACACTATATACCTATAATTAGGTATATGAATAATTTGTCAACTTAATGTTATGTGTATTTATTTACAAACACATGTAAATGGTCCAAAGTTCATTTACTTATTCAACAAATACGTACTTTGCACTTTCCACACACTCAACACCTTTGTAGGTGCTGGAGATACAGTGATTAGACCGTCAAACTTTCCATATTTATGAAACTCACATTCTAGTGACAGTTAACAATTATGGATATATATTTATAGCATAATTTCAGGTAGTAATAATCTTATGAAGAGAAATGAAGCCAGGTAAAAACTGAAGAAAGATAGGGGTGGCTATTTTAGATGGTATCATGATAGTTTAAATAGCTATTAGAGCACAAAAGTTTTATTGGGAATATCATTAAACAAACAGATGTATTTGCTAATTCTGTTACTTCTAGTTTGATCATAAAAACATTGCAATAACTGTAATGTGAATATGTAACATCTGTCAATAAATCTGACATTCTCTCATTTTTGTAATTCAAACATATTAGCATTGATTGGTTGTAAAAGGAAAATATGAAAAATCTTGTTCAAATGCAGTCAACATATAAATACTTTGAGGATGCTGTTAATGGGACTGACATTTGAATGTGTGATGCAATGGAGTAGATGCCATAGAAATTCAGATAATGTTGAGAAATTCTCAAACTTCAGTTAGTATATTAGTCTTCTGTTCTTTTATAGTCCATAAAAAGCATGCAGCATATGGTAATGTGTCAAGAATTTTTTAAAATCCTATTTATGTGTATAAGTTCACATAAGATGCATCTTCTTTTGTGTATTATATAATGATGCTAAAATGTGAGGTCATTTAAGGATTTGCCAAACATGGAAAAAGAAATATATTTGCAGTTTTTACATTAGGATACAATTATGCTTTGGAAAAGCACTATTGCCTAAATACATCTTGAAAATATGCTTTTCAGAGGGAATGAATAGCACACAAATTCTGATTTCTTTTAAGTCATCTTGAAAAATGGACTACAGACACATGAGCTGAGCTTTAATAAAGTGCTAATTAGAAATGCATGCCACAATTTAAATGGTGGCTCTATGAAATGTACAGAAATCGCAGAAGTAGTGGGATGGTACGTGGCTTTTGGGGACCAGTTGTGACAGGTAGGTGCTCATCCTTTGAGGGCATGAATCTAAAACCTCGAATGCTGACAGAGACTTTGAGATGATCTGTTCAAACTCTCCATTTGCAGATGAGGAATGTAGGGCTCAGCATGCATAAGTGATTTGCTCAAAATCACGTGGCAAACAGGTCACCTGATGAGAGACCTTGTGCTCTGCCTTCAGCCCCACACTGCCTCACCTTCCCTCCCTTCGCTTTTCAGCCATTCTGTTGAACTTCACGGCACAAGGAATTAGAAATAAGGTGAAATTCACACGTGTAAATTATCCTTTTGTTTGCTAGCTGCTTCGGTGGAATATTTTGCAGAAGAAAAGACAGTGGTAAAATGAAAATGAGGTTTAGGGATTTCATTTATCCTCTTTTTCTTGTATCCTGCCATAAGAAATTTTAAAAATTCATAATGTGACTAAGATGATATCAGAATTGGAATTGGAAGAGAGGACTGGGCAGAGCTGGTCAGAAAGGGAAGAGAAGGCGAAAAGGGTCCATGCTGCACACTGAGGTAGAAGGTCATGGTTCCTAGATCAGTGTTCATCTCTCTGGTTGTTTACTTTTCTGAGTTTGAAAAGGAAAATATTAACCATTCTTGGCCTTCCTTTTCTTGTCTATAGAAAGAAGAGGGTTGACCAGTTATTCTCCGAGGTCCTTTTCAGTGTCGCTCGTCAAGGACTGGGTATGTATTCACACTTTTGGGAGTCTTGTTGAAAGACGTGTAATTCTTGATTAAGCCTCTGTCACTGCTTTCTTAGGCAATTAGAAAGCACTGATGTCTATTTCAGGTAGAGATGAGGCTATCTTTGCTGATTAGTTAATAAGCCTGTTAATTTGGAATTACAGTCAACTCTTGATTAATCAAGTAAAGCTGGGTGAGCAGAAGGGAGAAAGCACAGATGACCACAAATCATGTGTAAAACAAAACTCCAGTTTGAGGGGCTCAGTACAGTGTGGGTGGTTAGGAACAGGCAGTTATTTTTTGTGTTCAAATCCCAACTCTACACTTACTAGCTATGTCACCCTTGGAAGGCCTTACATGATCTGGACCCTGACTATATCTAGGACTTAACACCCTGCCTTATTCCCCCATGCATGATTTTCTTCCATCACAAAGCCCTCCTTGCTCATCTGTGGTCAGGACAAGCATGCTCCAACCTCAGGGTCTTTGCACATGCTGCCTTTGCCTGGACAGCTCTTCCTCCAGATATCTACATGGAACACTACTCTTTTTCTTCAAATTTTCCTCAAATATCACCTTTTTATTTATTTATTTTTGGGTGAGGAAGATTGAGTCTGAGCTAACATCTGTGCCAATCTTCCTCTATTTTGTATATGGGATGCCACCATGGCTTGGCTTGCTGAGTGGTGTGTAGGTCCATGCCTGCGATCTGAACCTGCAAACTCTGGGCTGCCAAAGTGGAGCATGCAAACTTAATCACTATGCCACTAGGCCAGGCCTCTCACATGTCACCTTTTGAGAGAAACCTTCCTTGGCTATGTTAGAAGAAACAATAACAATAGAAACTCAAATCTATATTCTTATCCTGCTCAAAGTTTCTTTATAGTCACTTCTTGAGATATTACACATGTGTTTTTGTTTGGTTGTCTTTTGTTTACTCACATTTGTAAGTAAACTCCTTGATGTAGTCCCTCTTTCTTTTTTTCTTTTTAGTTGGCTTATCACCTGAGTCTAAAAACGTACCTGGCACATAGTGACTGCTCAGTATGTATCTGTTGAATAAGTGCATGCTGGTATGCAACAAAAGAGCCAGCAAGAGAAATGGCTACGTGTTGTATCTCTGGGGAGAAAGACTGGTGATGAGCGAGGAGGACAGGACCCTCCCCTCTCATCTGATACAAGTGTTTTTACTCTGTGTGTATTACGTTTATTATAAACTGTTTTAAAGACATTGTGGCTGGATCCTGATCTAAAATATATCAGTATCCTATGCACATTTAATCTATATTTAATTTTATTTCTTCCACTTCAATCTACTTTGCTTCTGATCATAAATGGAAATGAGCCAGCAGAAAGGAGATGGCATCTATCCATTCTGCATCCATGCGAGAGTTCAGTGTTCTGGAACCTGAATGCCATGAACCCTCACTAATGACCATAGATAGGAACCTAGGAAAATACTTTTATATGAATTAATTGAAATGATACAAATTAAAAATGTGGCTAATGTGAATGTGAATGCAAATACAAGTAGATACAATCAATTTAGCTGAATGCACCAGACCATTCATGTGGCCACAATTCCTCAAGCCCCACTAACTTTAAATATTTTCTATATCTGGCCAGCTTCATTTACGTCTCTTCAGCAGCCTGCTTAGCGTGGAAGAACTGAAGTAGGAGAAAAGACCCACGGCGTGTTGGGCAACACTGAAGAAGAGCGATTGAGTTAACACATAACTTAACTTCTACCTGATTGTTACCCCTGGCAGGTATTTCGTCTTCCCAAATGAAGTATTTGGGGATGAAAAAAATTTCAGATCTGCGAATTTGTTGGTTGTGTGATATTATAGACATGAAAAATAGACAACTAACAAGGAGATATCCTTAAATGAGGGCACAGAAGCATTTGCATCAGTGAAAAAACGAAAAATGCCTTTGCGTTCCCTCCTGTTCCCCACACTACGTGCACACACACGTACTCCTAACTCACACACACACACATCTAATTCTTTCTCACACACACCCCCATGCACGCAGACAGGCACCCCTTCCCCTCAATTCCTCACCCCAGGACTCGGATGATCAATGCCCAGGCTCAGCCTTGCTCCTGCTGAAGTCACATGTGAGTTCTAACAAACCCCCTCTAAAGCTGTCTCCTATCACATGCTCTTCAGGACAGGATGAACACATCCCCCGAAAACCATGTTTTCTTTGCATCCTAACTGAAATGGCATTAAAGGGGGAAATAGGAATTCAGCGCTGCCAGCTACGGTATCTCTCCTATCAGTTCACCAGTAAGGCCTGGTAGGGACCTGCCGAGCCTCTGGATAAATTGTATTTTCCAAGGGTTAATTAAGCTGTCTTGAGCTTCTGCATGAAGAGGAACAAACTGGCACTTGCAGCGCTTTCTGAAACCTGCTGTCGACATTACAGTCCCTGCTGCTTTTAGCTGTATCGATCCGATGCCTGACCTGTGAAATCCTTGATGGCTGCTAACACTAGAAGCTTACTGGAGCTTTCCAAGGGAGCTTCGGGACAGCTTGTGTAGTCAGGTACAATTACCTATCCCTCCAGGAGAGCCAATTAGTTCACAAAGAGCTGGAGCAGAACAAATGTTTTGTATGTGATTTAGAATCCTAAAAAAGAAAGGAGAAAAAAGAAAAAAAGGCTTTTGTTCTGTGTGATTCTTTTGTTCCTAATTTTATGATTATTGTTTGATTAGCAGTGGTCCTCACATTTCCTCACATGTTTTGGAAAGAATTATAAGAACATGATAAACTAGATTTACAGTCTTCTCTTTAAACTACGAAAATTGCCTTGTGCCATTTATGATCCAGTTTCTGGACTAATTGTATCAGCTCAAAGGTAGGAAGCCCAAGTTTGTTCTACTTTCTGCATTTCAGAAACTTTTTCTCTAAATAGTACAATAAATTTTAATCGCAATGAATTGGTCCCTTAAAAAAAAAGGGTGAATGGCAACTACTTCTGAAACTAGGCTTTGCAGGTGGAATGTAAGAATAGGAGATTCCTAGGCAGAAATATGCTGCACTTATCCAGCCATTATCAACATGAGCATGATTGATTCTGAAACCAGTACAGCTAAACTTTACAGATTGTCAACTAACAAAGTGTGATGCCCTTTGAATAAAAAGGTGGCACAACTGATATATCATCTGTATGCCCTGAGCCTTGGACTGCTTTCCCAGTAACAGGTGTTAGTGTTACTGAGATATTTATACCTCCTTGCACATTTTCCTTTGTGACCAGTGATATCCATTTACGAACTAGCTGCAGAACGTGGTCTGTCCATTAAATACATTTTTTTCTTTATGTTTTTCTCTGAATATGATCTTGACCATACAGGGATCAATCATTAGCCCTCAAAGCATAGTGTGCCAATAGAATTAACTGCAAATGCAATTTAATGAATTCTAATACTAAATAAGCATCAAAATGAGGGAAAACGGCAATCAGTTATTATTTTTAATAATGGAGAGAAAATTTTAAAATCTGGTTTCAAGTGTTCTTTCAATAAAATAAAATCATTTCTCTATCTATGACTGCATGGTAGCTATGAAATAAACTGGAACCAGAAATTTAATGCAAAAAAGGTATCAGATTTATTTATCATAGAAGACTTTGGTCCCAGCTTAGAAGAAGATAATATAAACATTTGTTTCCTATTTCTGAAAGGAAGTAAAATAAAATTGCCAAGAAGATTTCATCGTATTTTAGAAGTAAATGATCTATAGTAAAATCAGTCTCTGGACCTAAACTAGAGCGAAAAGTGCAAAGACAGTAAAACAAAATTAAAAAATCCGTCGGTTGTGTTTTACCTTAGCTGCTCTTAGTAAAATCTGGTTTTATTAATTGGTAATAAAGTGATAATTGCACAAAGAGAAGTAAGGGCCTAATATGGACCTGAGGCAGGTGGAACTATAAGCCTGCTTACATGGAGGCAGAAGGCAGGAGCCTGGGTGTTTGTCAATGTCTGTGCCAGAGAACTTCTGGGGTCCTGAGCAGGCCTGGTGTTTGTCCCAGTGATGCAGGCAGGGTCAACGAAAGCAGATTCATGTTGCCTCAGCTTCTCCATCTGGAGGCGTAATTGCATGAAGAGGGAGATGACAGAGCTCAATCTTTTACTGGTCTGTTTGTGAAATGGATTGGGAACTTGGCACTGATGGTATTCTGCTGCTTCAAATGCTTTCCTCTCTCCCTTATTAATGTCAAGTAATGTTGAGACCACTCCATTCGGGTGTTGGAAAGGAGTTGATAACAGTTTCCAGTACTGAAGAGTCTTAACATACCCAGTTTTGTAACCGGAAAAAAATGACCCTGCATGATTAAGGGCGAAATTCACTAGTCTTTCAGTTGGTAAGAGGCAAGCAGATCGTCCATTCCTTTGGTGGTCTACGTTTTGGTTCAAGGATAAATGTTGTGAAAATGAGATCAAAGCTCTGGGTTTGATTTCTCTAGAGTCTTCTGTTTTGTTGCATGACCACTCATCGTAGCCTTGTCCCATCCAGATGATTTGCACATGTTGCAAGTTGTGCTCTGAGAAAACACTGGGCGGGTTGTCAAAATCCTTTACTTTCACTGGAAACACAAGCTAAAGTTGGGGTCAGTAGTGTAAACCTAAAATATGAGGGTTACTTATTTATTAATGTGTCGTACCTACACGTCATTTGTTCTTCAAAATATGTCGTATACAAGAGAAAAAGAATTTTCAAAGTACAGTGAAAATTCTGAAGACAATTTTTCTTCACAATCATTCTTTGAAAGAGATAGTAAGAGTTTAGTAAACTCTTTCTCAAGGTATATATAGGCCTTCAGAAGAGAATATGACTTTAGTTTTAATAGTTATAAGGGCTATCATCAAAGTTAATCTAGAACCTACAGATATAAATTAAAGACATCAATAGAGCTGACAGTTTTCCTGCCATTTTCTCACCTCCTTCTATTGTCTTCTATTAAGAGAGAGAATAACTTCCTAAGGATTCAACTTGAAAGCTTTCAATCTATTTAACAGAATGAAGTACACTATGATCTGATTTTTCTAAATCATAAGAGGCTTTAGAGCTAAATCCTGAAGACACAAATTACAAACAAGATTGCAAGTGACAATTTCATGTTTGAAATATCAGGTTCATAATATATAACACAATAGCAAGGATTTTAAAACTATGCTTTTATAAGGGAGTAGCAAGTTGGTGAAGCCTGGAGAATCAGTCTCTGAAAGCTTCATTTCTAAAGTATCAAGAATATTCTTCTTGTGGGAAAATTGCTGTTGATATCCATTAAGTGCCTGCTTTCTCCTCCAACCAGAGTGTAGAGTCTACGTTTTTAACCTCTGAGACATGCCTGGAAGTAGAACTAAGTGTGATTCTTCATGTAAAGACTACAAGGAAGAGAAAAAATTGGATTTCCCAAACTTGATAGAGGTAGGTGTTCAAATGAGAGTTAATAAAGTGTCAGACTCAAACACAGAAAAGGATAAAGGAATTAAAGAGTCAGATACAGGGGAGAGCGCTTATTCAAGTCTAAATATTTACTGCTTCACGGTTCATTAGGGCATTCTGGAAGGAGGCTTAGTGCAAAATAAATGAATACCATTCTTAACAAACAATGCCACTAATGCCGCAGGATGTTCATTTCTTTTTTAAATCTATTGCTGTATGTTGAGTGGTATATTATTAACAGTGAAAACATGACACTCTTAGTCTTAAGTTTATTTCTACGTTAATCCAAATTCATCTCTCTGGAAACATTTCCCTTGTTTATAACTCTTATTTATAACATCTAATAAAATCTTCCCAAAGGTAAGAGACTCACCAAAAGATACCTGTCCTTGTATCCAAATGACATTTTAAATTTTTTGCCTTGCAAATATTCTCTTCTGTCTTTAATTATTTCATTACAGATAGAGAGGCCAAAATCATGCTTGATCTATAAAAGTTAATAAAAATCATAGCATTCCCATCGCAGCTCAATAGCTCTTTCATTCATCAATTATTTAGCACAGGCCCACTATTTACTAGGCACTGGGCTAGGCACTGGATTAACAATGATGAGCAAAACAGGCACACTCCTTATCTGCCCTTGCTTATGGGCTAATGGGAGAGATGATTAAACTCGAGTTGTAATAAGTGCCTAGGAAGGAAAAGGTACGTAGATATGTGAGAGCATATGATGAGGAACTAGTATGAGAGTTTCCAGGAAGAATTTTCTAAGGAAGTGATATTTGAACTATGATCTGAAAGTTGAATGGATATTAACTGAGGGATTATTAGAGGGATAGGGTGGCAATTAGAAGAAGCTTCTAGGTTAAAGTTATGTGGAAAGGAGAAAATATCTAGTAAACTGGTAGGAGCCAGTAAGATTGAACACACTGAACTAGAGGAAGGGAAATCAGAGATGAGGCTGGGGCAGTAGGCAGAGCGCAGACCATGAACATCATGGGGTACATTAAGGGTGTTGGTCTTTATTCCTATAGTAGTAGGGAGCCATTGCAAGGTTATAAATAGGAGTGACCTGATGAAATTTGAGTTTTCAACATTTCACTCTGTCTGCTGTGGAGAGTGAATGAGAATCAAGTAACGATCAGCAGGGTTAACTAGTTAAAAGGTTATTTCTGTGGTCCTTCTATCCCTCATTCTCTATGCTAATTGTAAACTCATGCCTGTTATTACCTAGAGATGGCTAAATACCCAGAACTTCCTGGTTACAAACTGGCAGCTTTTAGGTTCAAACTAGACCTTGCACTTTTTTTTCCTGCATAGAATTGAAAAATTTTATTGATCTATTTACCACATTAATTTACATAAAAATTTGGGCTTCTAGCTTCTCTTGGTATAGTATTAGAAAATGTGGCCACATGGGCCTATATGGTGACAATTCCTATATGGTGACAATTGGCTGGGGCTGAGAAGTAGTTGTCCTTCCCCTCTAAGATGAGACACCTGCACTCCAGTTTTCCAGAGTCCTTACTCTATTGTCTTATAGCTGACCTGCGTCACTCACCTGTCTTGTCCTGTTGGCATTTATATTTTTGGCCTTGTCAGTTCCTTTTTGACAGAGCTTGAGCAGTGAACTTAGATTTTAAAGCAAAAGTTATAATTTAGAAAATAATGTGATGATGATGATTACCTGGAATTCTGTGTCTTCTGAAAATAGTAAAACTAATTGACTAGTAAATAATGAAAACATATCTACACAGGAACGCTAATGGATTTGCTAACTGGTTTCTCCAAATAAGAGTAATACATTAATAATTTTTTAAAAGCCCTATACAGACTGAATTAGAGTTGTCTCCACATATTCAAAGTAAAAAAAAATTGCAATGGGAATATGCAAATATATGGAGCTGGTATAAAAATCTCATGTCAGTCTTTTTGATTGACAGACTGAAGTTAGGACACGTCATAAATTGTTGTGCTACGTCTAATATTATTCGTAGCTTCCGCTTCTTTGGGCATGGGAAGTTATGGAAATTTCTTTAATATTGTGTCTTATTTTTCCTTTTTTATTTTATTTTGCCTACTTTATTTTCCCCTTTCTAAAAGGAAGCTAGTTAAGTATACAGATTTTCCTGAGTATTAATATGATGTTATTACTTGCATCCACTCAGACACATGCATATCAGGCATGATGATCATGTCCAAATTCTCTATATTACTTTTTGTGTGTCCTTGAGCAGTCAACTTCTTTGTGTTTTTAGTTATGTCAAATTCTACTTGTTTTACCTCATATGTTTTGATTATTTGCTATATGGTGTATTAAAAATCACATCTTTTATAGAATCTTGGATGTTTACCTCTTATCACTGTGAACCATCTCTATTCCCTTTAGTTTCTTCTGCCGTGATTCAAATTTGTCTGATGTTAAATATAACCACTTCCTGTTTCTTCCTTTTCTTCCTCCCCTTCCTTTCCTTTGTCTCCTCTCCTTCTATTTTAGAATACTTTTACTATTTTTCTCATCAGTTTGTTTTCAGCTTTTGGTGTCATTTTACCTGGACCTCTCAGGAAGAAAATTCTACTGACTTTAATTATTCAGTAAACAATCTGAGTATTTTTTTTCTTTTCTTGGGGGCATATCTCATTTCATTAATTTGATCATTGATATGTTTGTTTTATTTCTGACAACATACCATATATTTTCTATTTTGTAGTTGTTGTTGCTGTTTCCCTTTTACTTTTCATATTTTTACTAGATTAATGACATTTTTCATTCATTGTATTTGGTATAGAGTTTTGGAGGTTCTACCTTTAATTTCTAGTCTACTGTTGTGGTAGATGTTAGTAGTGGTCACCGACATTTCCTTCCTGCAAAACAAGGAGGATTACTCGTCCTTTTCGTTTTGATTGGTATCTGTTGTGATTTCTCCTCTGTCATTCCTGATTTTATTAATTTGCGCTTTCTCTCTTCTTTTCTTGGTGAGTCTGGCTAGGGGTTTGTCAATTTTGTTAATTCTTTCGAAGAACCAACTCTTTGTTTCATTGATCCTTTCTATTGTCTTTTTTGTTTCAATATCGTTTATTTCTGCTCTTATTTTTATTATTTCCCTCCTTCTACTGACTCTGGGTTTTGTTTGTTCTTCTTTTTCTAGTTCTGTTAGGTGTCGTTTGAGGTTGCTTACGTGAGCTTTTTCTTGTTTAGTGAGGTGAGCCTGTATTGCGATGAATTTCCCTCTTAGGACTGCTTTTGCTGCATCCCAAATGATTTGGTATGTCGTGTTCTCATTTTCATTTGTCTCCAGATAATATTTGATTTCTTCTTTAATTTCTTCAATGATCCATTGTTTGTTGAGAAGCGTGTTGTTTAGTCTCCACATTTTTGCACCTTTCTCTGCTTTTTTCTTGTAGTTGATTTCTAGTTTAATAGCATTATGATCAGAAAAGATGCTTGATATTATTTCAACTCTCTTGTATTTATTGATGTTTGCTTTGGTTCCCAAAATATGGTCAATCCTTGAGAATGTTCCATGTGCACTTGAGAAGAATGTGTAACCTGCTGTTTTTGGATGAAGTGTTCTATATATATCTATTAAGTCTATCTGGTCTAATTTTTCATTTAATTCTATTATTTCCTTGTTGATTTTCTGTCTGGATGTTCTGTCCATTGGTGTTAATGGTGTGTTGAGGTCCCCTACTATTATTGTATTGTTGTTGATGTCTTCTTTTAGTTCTATTAAGAGTTGCTTTACAAATTTTGGTGCTCCTGTGTTGGGTGCGTATATATTTATAAGTGTTATGTCTTCTTGGTGGAGAGTCCCTTTTATCATTATATACTGTCCCTCTTTATCTTTCTTTATCTGTTTTGCTTTGAAATCTACCTTGTCTGATATTAGTATAGCGACACCTGCTTTCTTTTGTTCATTATTAGCTTGGAGTATTGTTCTCCATCCCTTCACTCTGAGTCTGTGTTTGTCTTTGGGGCTGAGGTGTGTTTCCTGGAGGCAGCATATTGTTGGATCTTGTTCTTTGATCCATCCTGCCACTCTGTGTCTTTTGATTGGGGAGTTCAATCCATTTACATTTAGAGTGATTATTGAGACGTGGGGGCCTACCACTCCCATTTTGTGTCTTGTTTTCCGGTTTTTTTCAGTTTCCTTTGTTTCTCGTCCCATGGTTTAATCTGTTCTGATGTAGAGCTGCTACTCTCTGTTGTTGTCCTTCTACTTATCTCCTCTGCTCTTGGTTTTGTAGCCCCTTTCCTTTTTTGGATTTTTCAGGAATGAGGGTTTTCCTGAGGATTTCCTGAAGAGGAGGTTTTGTGGCAATGAACTCCCTTAATTTTTGTTTATCTGGGAAAGTTTTTATTTCTCCATCGTATTTGAAGGATATTTTCGCTGGGTAGAGAATTCTCGGCTGTAGATTTTTGTCCTTCAGATTTTTGAATATATCATTCCACTCTCTTCTAGCCTGTAAAGTTTCTGCTGAGAAATCTGCTGATAGCCTGATGGGAGTTCCTTTGTAGGTTAGTTTCTTTTGCCTGGCTGTCCTTAATATTTTCTCCTTTTCGTTGACTTTTGCTAGCTTCACTACTATATGCCGTGGAGTTGGTCTTCTTGCATTGATAAAGTTTGGAGATCTATTGGCTTCTGTCACCTGAAGATCCATCTCCCTCACCAGATTTGGGAAGTTCTCGGCCATTATTTCTTTGAATAGGTTTTCTGCCCCTTTCTCCTTCTCTTCTCCCTCTGGTATACCTATAATCCTTACGTTGCATCTCCTAATTGTGTCTGATAATTCTCGGAGAGTTTCTTCATTTCTTTTAAGTCTTGCTTCTCTCTCCTCCTCTGCCTGCAACAATTCTATATTGCCATCTTCCAAATTGCTAATTCTTTCCTCCATATTATCGGCCCTACTGTTCAGAGCATCTAGATTTTTCTTAATCTCCTCTATTGTGTTCTTCATTTCCAATATTTCTGTTTGGTTCTTCTTTATCGTATCAAACTCTTTTGTAACATAGCTCCTGAACTCGTTGAGTTGTCGGTCAGAATTCTCTCTTAACTCATTGAGAATCTTAATGATGGCTGTTTTGAAGTCATCGTCATTTAGGTTATACATCTCATTTTCTTTGGGATTGTTTTCTGTGTATTTGTTGCTTTCTTTCTGTTCTGGAGACTTAATGTATTTTTTCATATTGCTTGATGTTGTTGATTTGTGCCTCCGCATGGAAATAGAGTTTAGTTGCTCCTTTCACTTGTTTCAGCTGCTGCGGAGGGAGGAGCAGCTGTTTATATTTCACCAACCAGGAATCCTGTCCGTAGTTGCTAACTGGGCCTGGGCCCCTCTTCGTAGCCACAGTGGCCCTTTGGATTCCCTCCTCTGCCGTGGGGGCCGTCACCGGGGGGCTTCAGGCTGTAGGTGCCTACTGTTGCAGCCCACCTAGATGTGCTCTCTCCTTGGGGTCTGCAACGGTGTTATGGGCTTTTCCAGCAGCCAGGGGTGGGATCACTTATATTTGTCGCTCCGTTGCTGTCGGCACCCACCAAATCTCACTTGTCCTCTATAGGTCGCAGGATAGCTATTGGCATCTTCTACAGTCTGTGGTTAGTACACCTAGCTATGCTGCTTTTGCCCTGGGGTCTTCCAGCCTTGTGGCTGGCGGCTGGGTGCCTTCTACTGGTGCTGTGCAGAGGCTTTCCCTAAGGCTGCTGTGAGCCTGTAGGGTTTCCCCCTAGGCTACTAAGCTGGGTCTCTGGAACTCTCTCCAGCCCCAGTCCTCTCTGAGATCTCCAGCAATCCCTAGCCTCACAGGGTGGGCAACGGCAGCTGGAGGTCGCCCCGCCCTCAGGGCTTCTCTCCCGGCCTCTCCCGGAGCCGTGAATGCTCAGCGTGGCCCCTCTGCTAACGGCAGGCAGAGAGTTTTGTCTGCTGCCCGGGCGGAGCTCCGGCGCTTCCCCTCCGGGTCGCAGGACCGGCCTTTGAAGCTTCCCCTGGCCCCGGTCCTCTCCGAGATCTCCGGCAATCCCTAGCCTCACGGGGTGGGCAACGGCAGCTGGGGGTCGCCCCGCCCTCAGGGCTTCTCTCCCGGCCTCTGCCGGAGCCGTGAATGCTGGGCGTGGCCCCTCTGCTAATGGCAGACAGAGAGTTTTGTCTGCTGCCCGGGCGGAGCTCTGGCGTTTCCCCTCCGGGTCGCAGGACCGGCCTTTTGAAAGTTCCCCCCGCCCCGGTCCTCTCCGAGATCTCCGGCAATCCCTAG
>NC_060271.1:91031565-91078192 GCF_021613505.1 Equus quagga
CTGCTAATGGCAGACAGAGAGTTTTGTCTGCTGCCCGGGCGGAGCTCCGGCGTTTCCCCTCCGGGTCGCAGGACCGGCCTTTTGAAAGTTCCCCCCGCCCCGGTCCTCTCCGAGATCTCCGGCAATCCCTAGTCCCACGGGGCGGGCAACGGCAGCTGGGAGATCTCCGTGCCCTCCGTGTCTCTCTCTGGGACCCTCCGGGCGCCCCGAGCACCAGGCTGGATCCCCCCGCCAATGGCGGGGAGAGACTCTCCCCGCGGGCTCAGGTGTGCAACTCCAAAGTTTCCCTCTGCGTTTAGGAGTAATTGCAGGGGGTTTAGGTAGGGTTCTGGTCACCTGTTTCCAGCGTCGCTCCTCTGTTGTGTTCTCGCTCCTGCCCTAGACGTGCGTGGATCCTCTGGGGGCGTCCGTTGGAAGAAAGCCGCTTGCGGGTACCAGGCTGCCCGTCGGGGTCGGAGAGCCCTCACCTATTTCCACCTCCTCCCGGAGGAAAGTCCATCCGCCTTCCGATGTATAGTCGCGTGTGTGTCTCAGATGTCCTGAGATGCTGTCTGGATATCCTTTGTCAAGCGATAAGTGTCCAAATAATTGTAGACTCGAAGGGCGAGAGACAAAGAGGACTACTCACGGCGCCATCTTGGCTCTTCTCTCGTCCTTTTCGTTTTGAAAGTGAGCATGAGTATGTGACTTCCGTGCTGTTGCATCTGGGAGCCAGTGCATGGTTTCCATGCTCTTCCTCTCTCTCTTTTTCCCTCCATGATCACTTCATCTGCAGAGGGAACTCCGACATCTCGTCTTGAGGTGATGGCTTCAGGGATGATGCAGCCTTTGTCAGCTGGGGTTCCTAAGTGGCTGTTGTCATGCCTAAACCACTGAGAGTTGGGCTTGCTTACTACTACGACATTGCTTAGCCTCTCTCAACTAATACAACTGATTGTAGCAAAAATTTTAACAAACATTGAAACACTTTTTGCACCAAGGTTCAGAAAATAATCAGCATTAGTAGCCTTTCCTTTCAGCCAAACAGGACCTTTACTGTAATTTAATGTTTTACTCTCACATTTTCCATCATCAAACAGTTTTGTGGAAATCAGATTGAATTTTCCTCCAGTGGCTTTTCTTCTTAATGTTATACCACATCTGTTCTATGAATCTTTATCTAATAAATTATATTCACCACCATATTATCAACAGTTAGTTTACTATACATTTCACAGTGTCTTTGTTCATCACAAATTTTTATATCTTAGATCTCTACTTCCTAGAATTTAATTTTCACTTAGCTGCAGGACATTCTTGAGAATTGCAGAGGATGCGTAAGTAGTAAAATATCTGAGGCTTATTATTTCTTAAAATGCTTTCTTTCCTCTTATATTTGAATAGTAGTTTTTTTGAATACAGAAATTTGGGTTTGACAATTTTCCTCTCTGGATTTTTTGGCAGTGCTGTATTTTTTTCCACGTGACCAAGAAGACACATGAAAATCTGTTCCTTTATTCCTTGCGGGTAACCTCTCTTTTTCTCTACTGAAGTTTGTGACATTTTCTCTTTACCATTGGCATTGGTAGATTTTTAAATGGGTCCATCTTTATTCTTCTAAAGCATTCAATAGGTTCTTTTCTAATCAACAAATTCTTTTTTTAGCTTCAGGAAAATGTGCTTCTATCATTTGCTTGACTATTTCTTTACTGTTTCATGTTTCTGCTCCTAAAAAATATTTTTGATAAGTATTTTCTCTCATAAATTTATTTTGGCCTTTCTGCCCTGCATTTTGGGAATATCCAGGTTAATATTTCTAAATTGCTTTTTCTTTAGTATAACTAATGAAAAATTCAGCCCCTCTACTGTTTTTTTTGTACAAATTATATGCCCATCTTTCTAATGTCCAAGAATTCTAATTGCTTCTTTCTCATAGTAATCTTTTTTTAATATGCAAATATTCTTTTATAGTACGGAGTCTTGGATTGTGTGGGAAAATTAACTTTTTATCTCTGGTTCTTCAGCACTGTAGGGTTTTTTCGTCAGCTAGATTCCATCTGCATTATATCTCCCAGAAGTTCATGAAATCTGATGATAGTATTTTTCCAGCTTTTCTAGTATGATTACTGATTCATTCTTATTTTTATATTTTGCTATCATTTCAAAGGATCTTGAGAGTTGGTAGAGATAAACTCATGTGGTTGCAGGTATTTTGATCTGATCCAGAAGTTCACATTTGTAATATCTTCATATTCTGAAATTATTGGATATAACTCATTATCACATGTGGTGTTAAAGATTATATTATGAGGTACTTAAGATTATAAGATGGTTATGAAGTATCATCTTGCTCAGATAATATTAAGTGAAGTTTATTTTGTGCAGGGGACAATGCTGAGGCAATGCTTTTCATTTCTATTCCTAATATTTTCTATCACATTCTATGCCATGAGATGTTCTTCACCAATTCTTATAAACCATATTCTTCACCCATGAGCCAGTCTTGGTAAATATATTCTAAAAGACCTTTTTGATAGTCCACTATCTTTATGCTTTATAATTAGTTGGGAGAAAGGATCAGGTTAATTTAACATTTCCAATAATCTAAGTTCCAAACATAGACAATACACAATTTCTTTTCTCTGTGAGATTAAATCTTTACATAAGCTGCCCTTTTGTGCAGAAAATTAATGGCACATTTGGTAGGCAGTGTCTTGCCTTTTCTTCCCCACTAGTGATGATAAACTCACCTTTATACATTGAGAATCACATGCTAAGCTCCCTGAAGCCCATGATTTTAAGTTGTATAGGTGGGCCTTGGGATGCACAGACTACAACCAGGAAATTGAATCTATAATCTAGATATCATCATTGTGATGTTGTAACACTCTGAACTCGATAGCACTAGTGAAAAGAGAAGAGATAGACTGCATACTTTTACTGTGTTTACTTTTGGGAAGATTTTTCTTTTATTGCCTCAAAAATGTAACTTGGCTGAAGGAAAAATAATTATAACATTTTGAAGATTCAGCTTAGCAGTATGGTAAAAAACGCTAGACTGGTAGAAGTCAAGAAACAATTTCTGGAATTGGTTCTGATATTAATTGAATCACTTTGGTGAGAAAAAAGGAAATCCTGACATTTGCAACAGCGTGAGTGGACCTTGAGGACATTAAGCTAAACAGAGAAAGACAAATACTGTATGATGTCATTTATATGTGGATTCTAAAATAGCCTGAACTTGTAGAGATGGAGAGTAGAATGGTGTTTTCCAGGGGCTGGGGGTTGGAGACACTGGGGAGATGTTGGTCAAGGGGTACGGACATACGGTTAGAAGATGAATAAGTTCTGGAGAGCTAATGCAAGCACTGTGATTATAGTTAACAGTACTGTATTATATACTTCAAAGTTGCTAAGAGACTAGATCTTAAATGTTCTCACCAGAAAAAAGAAATGATAATTATGTGATATAATGGAGATGTTAGCTAAAGCTAAGGTAATAATCATATTGCAATATATAAATGTATCAAATCAACGTGTTGTACAGCTTAAAGTTACACAATATTATGTCAATTATATCTCAATATAAGATATATACTCATTAAAGAAACTCCATTAAAAAATGGAATGGCTTTGAGAGGTCATTTAACCTGTCTGGACCTCCATTCCCTCATCTTTGAACTGAAGAGCTTGAATGAAGTGATATTTACTTCTCCTTCCATTCTAAAGACTCTTCCAACAGTATAGAACTCATTGTGAATGGAATGGAATCACTAAGGAGGTTGTATTAATTACTTTCTTCAATGGTTCAAGATATCTAGAAGATTTGGGTAAAAAATGTTTGTTTTTGTTAGTGCTGTGTAGTCAATTCCGATTCCCAGAGACCCTGTGTACCGCAGAGCAGAACCCTGCTTGATCTTTTTGTTCCATTCTCTCACCTTCCAGTGCTATATCAGATAATGCTCTGCTGCTATTGATAGAGTTTTCATGGCCAGTTTTTTCAGAAGTGGGTGGTCAGGTCCTTCCTCCTAGTCTATCTTAGTCTGAAAGTTCTGCTGAAACCTGTCCACCATGGGTGGCCCTGCTGCTATTTGAAATACTGGTGACGTGGCTTTCAGCAACACGCAGTCACGTCAGTGTGATGACCGACAGACAAGTGGTGTGGTTCCCTGACCAGGAGAGGAACCAGGGCCATAGCAGCGAGAGTGTCAAATCTTAACCACTAGACCACCAGGGCTGGCTATCCTAATATGTATTGCATATTTGTTTCCTCTTTGGGTTGAAAATCCCACTGAATGTCTGGCCAAGGGGATGAAGGTCCATGACCTGAAGCTCTCAGAATAGTAAGGAGTAAACAGAAGATGGCAGGAATATAAATATAGTCAAGCAAGTGAATTTTGCTGAGGAATCATTGTGTTCTGAACACTGAAACAAATGGTAGAGTGGTAGAATGGCACGGAGGTGGGCTGGGAGAAGGTATGGGGGAATATAAAATGGGAAGGTCCTGCCATGGAAAGACCTGAATTCAAGTTATTCCTTATGTAGTGTTATCTATTATTATCTTCCTTATGATAGCAAATTTCCTTCCAGTCTCTCTGAAGAATCTTTTTACTTATAAACAAATTCAGATTATGGTAATGATACTAGTCCATTGTAGTTTTTAAAAATTATGCATAAAGAATGGAATTTATGGTCAGGAGAATTTTTTCCTCTCCTTTTTTTCTCCTCTACTCACTTTGGGCCTCTTGGTGGAAATATCTTCCTTTTTTAGTGCGGCTATCAACAAATCACTCCTCATCTCTCACTTTATCTGTAAATGAGGATCACATTCAGCCTTCCGACATCACAGAAATAGTGTGAAAATAAACAACTGTGTGTGAAAGATGAACTGCAGGAACTATAATAAATTCCATAAGATGCAAGAAAATACTTTTTTTTTAGTATATAACTGTAATGCTAATATTTCCTTCATAAATTACTAATAATTGCCATATTTCATGGGATAGATTCAAAACAGAATCTTAGAATTTGGAAAGTCCTAACAAAGTATCTGTTCCATATATTGCAAATGAGTTTCAACACGTCATTAACTCCACTTGAGCAGCATACTGAGAAACAGTCTGAGACCAAGTTTGGGCTTAATGGGAAAGAGATTGATTAGCAGTGTCTGCCCTGGCCACAGCAGGGGAAGCACTACTATGACACACATGTACATTTTCCCTTCTGAATCTAAGCCCCCACTTCACAGATGGGGAATCCAAGGCCCAGGGGGTTAAACCACTTTCCAGAAGTCATACAATGAGTTTAGGGCAGGAGAGAGAACTAGAACCCAAGCCTCTGTTCCCAGTAGTTCCTCAGCTGGGCTCCTTAGGAGACTGCAAGCGCAGGATAAGAAGAATGCAGAGTCAGATTTGCTGTGGTAAATCAACAAACCTTCCTCAGTGGCATCAGATTTCAGCTGGACACGCAGACAGAGAAGTGATGAGCAATCTAATGGACCCCAGCCCCTCTGCAGGAAATTAAGGAAATTATTAGAAAGCTATATTTCTATGATGTTTAACTTTCTTATGGGTAAGGCTCTGCCACCAGGAAGACTGAAAAAAGGGGGGAAAAGTATTGATTTCTGGATGTTCTGAGAATAAAATTTAGCTCTGACACAATGAGAAATGCTCTTGATATTTAAAAATTAAAGTCATTGGTATTCTATTATCCCACCAATTTCTATTCTATGGTTGCTAGTAACCAATGAAATCATTTCTCACAAGAGATTATGACTTAGATGTTAAAAAAAAAAACTATCCAGTTTTTTTTTTTTATTGCTAGGACTATCCAGTTCATTCCTGGACTAATGAATCGAAAGGAAAATGTCTTCTCAATAGTTAGAATCCACATATAGACATGGGACAATGAGCAAAGAAGAAGCAAATCTATCATAAAAAAATGTTATGGCAAACTCTCAAAATGAGCCTAAATGGAGAAAAACACGTATTTACAAACGAGATAAAAGTAAGCAGCATCAATTTCAACAAAACAGATAAGACATAAAGTGAACACTTTCCTTTATTATAAGCAGGTCAAAACTAGCAATAAGACAGTGAAATAAATATGTAGTATTTTTAGATTCTGGATCATCATCTTCATAAATTAAAAAAAAGATCTGCTTACCTCTTCCCCCATACCTTTTTTTACCTAAGGTTTCTCAACTCTGAGCTGTTTGGATATAATTTGCATGAAGCTGTCATGGCCACACATCACTCTGTCCTTGGGGAATGTAACAGATATGCGTCATCCAACTACATCTGATGAGAAGTTCAGAAAAGGAAGTTGGTGAAGGTATCATTGACTTCTAAGTCAAGGTCCAAGCTGTCAGAAAACAAGTGGGAAAATTGTATCCACAGACAAATCCATGGAGGACTTTTAGGTTCCAGCAGACATGGCCTGGTTCCCACTCAGAAGTCTTGGGTCTGGGTCTCAATTAACTAGGCAGTATTTGAAAGTCACTGTATTTTTTTGATTTTCACTTTCCTCATCTGTAGAATGGATTAACATCTGCTCTCTCTATCTCCTAAAGTTAATCTGAGATGCGAATGAAATCACATATATGAGAATACTCACATAAATGTTATTTTAATTTGCTTTATGTGTGTGTGTTTTGCCTTCTAAACAATGTTTCTTCCAGGTAAGGATATGTATGCTTGGGATGTGTACCTACCAAAATACCTGGCACAAGGTGTTTGTGAAATATTTGTTGAATGTTTGTTAAATGGATGTTGAATCTGAATGAAACTGAAACAATTTTGAAAAACTATAGTTTGGAAGAGGTAACAATAAAATATATCAAAATGTGAATTTCTCTTTCATTGTTGCCATCCTCTTAATGTTTTGCTATTTCACTTTCATTATTACATTCTACAATGACTGTCCTCAAAAGGCCACCAGTGAATTCCTCCCAAATTCTTAGCCTCCCTTTCCAGCCTCATTTTACTGGCTCTTTCTACTGCATTTTACTTCATCAACCTCTCTATTTGCTTGTTATTCTTTTTTCACTTAACTTCAATGACATCATAATTTCTTGCTTCTTATAACTTTCAAAACATTCATTTTGTGTCTCTCGTTCAGTTTCTATTTAACCTCTTTTCCCATTAACGGCTAGTCCTTCAGGCTCAACTGTGCTTTCTCCTATTTCTGTCTGATCTTCACCTCACCAAGAAAACTGATGTGGGTTCATTATTCCCAGTATACAGACAGATGATATCCAAGTCTCCCTTCTCTGGAAGAATGTTTCCTATTCTGATTCACATGTCAGTTCTTAAAAATCCTACTAGCCTGGGCTGGCCCCGTGGCCGAGTGGTTAAGTTTGTGGGCTCCACTGCAGGCGGCCCAGTGTTTCATTGGTTTGAATCCTGGGCGCGGACATGGCACTGCTCATTAAACCACGCAGAGGCAGCATGCCACATGCCATAACTAGAAGGAGCCACAACGAAGAATATACAACTATGTACCGGGGGGCTTTGGGGAGAAAAAGGAAAGAAATAAAATCTTAAAAAAAAAAATCCTACTAGCGTGTAAAACCCAACAAATTAAAATAATTTATTTATTGGAAAGGTATAATTAGAGGCTTTCCAAAGACAAGAAACAAGAAATGCTTCTTTGCATTAACTGCCATATTATCAAGTACTGAGTGTTCATGTCTGCAGACCTGGATAGAATTGAATGGTTTCCTGGAGGCCACTATGCAGCTCTGGGGAGGAAAGAGAAGTGGAAGTCTAAATGCTCCGGTCTTCCTTTCCTTCACCAGAATGTTTGATAAAAGGTCTGTACAGAAGAATATATGATTCTATGTACGTGAAATTGAAGAACAGGTAAGACAAGCTATGGTGATATTAGTTAGAATTGTGGGAATATTGACAGGGAAGGGATACAGTCTTCTGAGAGGCTGGCAAGGTTCTATATCTTGATCTAGGTGATGGTTACACAAGTGTATGTATAAAGTACAAAAGTCATCAAACGATATACTAAAGATATGTCTACTGTACTGTATGTAATGCCTCCATGTTAAAACAAAATACATTAAAAATAATAAATGGTTGTGCACATAGAATACACTGATGTACACTGTTTGGCTAAATACACACGGCACTAGTTAATGAGGACGGAAAGAAAATGTTGATGAAAATTACTGTATAGTAAAAAGCAGATTCTCCTAGTACCAGATCTTCACTTACATAATATTTTGACATCAGAGATTTGACCAAGTGCTGACAGGATTAAGCTAGATAAAGCCAGCTTGGTGAATGAAAAAAAGTTTGGGCTTTGAATATAGAATATCCTTATATAAATATTGTTTTAAATCTAGTTCTGAGAACTTAAAACCTATGACTTTATTGGAGTATGCCCTTGGGCACTGGGATTATGAGTTTGTGATGGGTCACAATTTCTCTGGGAATATATACTTCAGGAGAGAGTAATAAAAGGCTCATCAACATTGATTTATCGATCTAGTTTAACAGAACAAGAAAATATGCCAAATGTGGAGAAACTTCTGAAGAGAAAGGACAAGAAAAAATAAAGTGTACAAGAATGTCAAGAGAATAATATAATTTGGGGCCCACATTGGAATATTTTAGAAGGGTCCGACTTGACTGTAGGTGCCAGTGAAAAGTTGTATTACATCACCAATGAACGTACAGGGTTGTAGAGGAAAAGAGTGTGAATTATGGAACAGGAACACAACTCACGATAGATGTATTTACAACTTGAGATGTATTTGTTACCTGCTCTGGTAGGATCTGTGCTGAATGAAAAGTTACTAAACAATTTATATGTAGGAAGAACACCAAAGTTGCTCTCAGTTCTCTCTGAGTGGCTCTGTACCTCAGGAGAAGAGTAACTAATAAATGAGCGCATTTTCCCCTCCCAGTGCTCTATCATGTGTCAAGCTGGGCAGTTGTAAAGATCAGGGTAGGAATCACTCATAAGTTTGTGCGGTTTAGATGATTTCATAAGACATGTTCTAGGGTATCTATATGACTGATTATATATGTAATCAATGTTATAATATTAAACTATTATTACACACATAAGTATAATAATTTTAAAAATCATTGGTTCCATTTGACAGCATATTATATAACCTTTATTGTATTTCAGAAGGAGTCATGCCATACAGTTATATTTTTGAGATTTCTAGACCTGCTTCTGCTTGATTCCTCAGAAAATCATAACCTCTTTGACTCAGGTGATACTTATTTATATATTATGACCATCTGTCTTTGTTTATTTAGTAAATGACAGCTTTCTGGCAGGGACACAGCATCTAGTTTTAGAAAGCTACTGATAATGCTAAATTTTTGAGAAATTTACTTGAAAAATCTGAAATTCTTTCCTGTGATAACTTCTCCTTTTATAGTTTTGTGTCTTGGTGCTCACTAGTGAAGTATGATTAAATAGGACCAAGAAAAAAACTTTTGGCATATCTACTGCCGCCGCTCGTGAGGACTTCTTCATGAAGATTCGTCACTATTATTTACAAATTTCCTCCTACTCATAGATCAGAATAGCCAGGCTATAGTAAGTTAGAGGTGATTAAATCTCTCAGGCACCCCCGCTTCTATTTCACACATGTGCATCTTGCCCATTGGTACTGTCACTGTAGCAATTCTACAGAAGGTTCTCCAGAATCTAGAAAGTTCATAAATTTGGTTGGACAGAAATTATTGACGTCAGATTTTAGATTTTGTTAAATTGTAAAATATTGATTCTCAAAATTTGGCCCATGAAACACTAATTAAATGATAATCAGGATTCTCTTAATGGGGAAGAAACCAAAATCAATAAATACAATTCCTTTCTGGTTCTAATGGGTAAATGACAGTGTAATGCAATTCCAGAGATTTCTTTTTAAACATACTAATTCTTACCTGTTATTTAGTAAACTATTAAGTTACTAAAACTTGCTAATTAATAATACTTATTGAGGGCTTGACTCAGAATTATACTAAGAAATCTTTCTGATGCATAATGTGTGCAATGTTGCAAATTCTTCTTTTTTGTTTAAGATTTTATTTTTCCTTTTTCTCCCAAAGCCCCCCAGTACATAGTTGTGTATTTTTAGTTGTGGGTCCTTCTAGTTGTAGCATGTGGGATGCTGCCTCAGTATGGCTTGATGAGCGGTGCCATGTCCGCACCCAGGATTCGAACTGGTGAAACTCTGGGCCGCCGAAGCAGAGAGTGTGAACTTAACCACTCAGCCATGGGGCCAGCTCCGCAAATTCTTATTTTGTATGCGCACTCATAAAATGTTTGAATTCCTGAAAACAGCAGAAAAGGCAGCATTCTTGAGTTGTTCATGACTTCCAATAGCTGTTGTTTTCCTTTTCAAATTACTTAATAATAAAATATAGCTTTATTATAATCACTGTGTTTTGGTGAGAGTTGTGCGGTTAACTCTAGAAAGTGTAGTGATGTGTATTTTAATCAAAAATATTTTATACCTATATCTGGATTTGAAGATATGGGTGTGTTGGAGTTCAGGAATGAATAAGTCATATCCCTTCTGCTAATGCAGATATATGCAGAATCTCCTACCACTCATATTTGCTTGTAGAGTGATATGCCTTTGTTAATACCAAAATCTATTCACTGGGTATTGCAAACAGGTCTTAGGGTCTTTTTGCTCCTCTTAAATTGGTCTAAACATATTAAGAACTACTGCTCCAAATCACTTATTGTGATAACTTGTATTCCATGTAAAATCATTACGTGCTCTACTTAAGTTACTTCTTTCCACTTTATACTAACCTTTCTTATCCATACCACAGGTGGACAGTTATAGCCATGGATACAACCCACATAGAATAATTTTGGTGGTGTTAAGCCTACATATTACTGGGTTGTCATTTAACATCACATTAAAGCAAAATTGGCTATAGTCGATAGGCCAGGAGTATAATGTGACCTTGTCTACAATGCTGCTATTCCCCCTTACACTAAACAATATTCTGTCTGACTGGGTATGGGACTATGTCAGGGTCTGGGTGAAGCTCAGATCAGACAACCTGGAGAAACATAACCTCCACGTGGCAGGGCTACACACTGCTTGCAATTGGGCCACAAGGTAAATCTCTTTGTTGTTTGGCCAAGTTATCCTGAAATTATAGTCTGCTACGTCCTGCTCGGTGTTGTAAGTAATTGTATTTGTACATGTCCTTCAATTTATACATATTGTCAATATTAATTTAATAAATTTCATGTCATCACATTAAAATAATAGCACCAGGAATGACTTGAAAACCATCTAATTATTTATTTCTCAAACTGGGATTTGTTATCCTATCAGGTACAGTGAGGTGCCTGGGTTACTCAAAGGTATGTATTTTTGAAACATTATACTCTAAGATATGGTGTACAATAACTGTGATTTTTTTTTAACCAATGGGCATTTCAAACATTATTTTGGAGTTAAATAACACTGTTTTATATCGTGTTTCATGTAAAATTCACTTGATTTTTTTTATAGTACATGAGATTTCAAAAACATTCCTGTGTGGATTGCTTTTGTATATTGTATTAATTTTCTATTGCTATCCAACCAAATTACCACAAATATGGCAATTTAAAACAACACTCATTTAGTATCTCACAGTTCTGTAGGTCAGAAGTCCAGGGTGGCTATACTTGTTTCTCTGCTGAATTTCATAAGGCTGAAATCAAGATGTTGGGTGGCTGGCCCCTTAACAGGAGGCTCTAGGGAGAATCTGCTGTCAAGCTCCTTCAGGTCATTGGTGGAATTCATTTCTTTCCAACTGTCAAACTGGGGTCCTTTCTTCCTTGCAAAATGTCAGTCAACAGGCTAGTCTTTACTTTTACAGACTATCTGCATTCTTTCTCATGCTTTTCTGGGACTTATCTCCCCTCCAGCAAAGGTGGGTCAAATTTTCCTCACAGCTGGAGTCTTTCTGATATCCTCTTCTACCACGTCTCACTCGCCTCTTTCTGCTCTAGCTGGAGAAAGTTCCAAGAGCTTTGAAGGGCTCATGTGATTGATTTGGCTCACCTGGATAATGCAGGGCATTCACCCTATCTTAAGGTTCCTAATCTTAATTACATATGTAAATTCCTTTTGTCATGTAAAGTAACATATTCATAGGTTAGGAATTAGGAATTAGGTTGTAGACATCCTTGGGAGACCATTATTAGGCCTACCACAGAAACACTCTTAGACCCTTAGAGGCAAGCTTAAGAGGTACTGATATTTTGGTCTTAAAGATGAAGGAAGGGAAGACCAGGAAAAGGGAAGGGACATGCTAGAGTTTATACAACCAATTAATGACAGTTCTGCAAGTAGAACCCTGTGATCCTGAATTCTAGTACAATGATCTAGTCTACTAATGCATGCAATTTAATAAAATATTTATAATCTATGGAGCAATAGCAACTAGACTTTGTATAATGCCAAATGGAGACTCAAAAAAGTCAGCGAAATAGCTGCAACTTATAAATCTTCAAATATTTACATTCAATTGTTTAAAGACAATAATATTAGGATATTTATTAATTTTCTTCACTTGTTCCTCCAGATTTTTGGCATTGTTTTGATCCAATCTGAACCTAGAAATTTACTAACGTGAGCCATTACTCTCAAAAGGAGAGCTCCAATTAATATTATCCAAAGAGAAATGTCCAATGTAAAGCCTCTGTGATTTGCTGAAAGTTCAATGTTGATGCTTATCATAACTATGCTTGTATTAAAAAAAAACTCTGTAGCAGTTATTTATATTATCTTATAAATGCTATTGCACGGCTGTGGCATGCAATCTCCTACTTCACAAGTGTAGCAGTACTCTTAGGTGAATCTATAAAACTTTATACTGGTACATCAAATTAACCTTGCACCACTGTGCTCAAGCGAAGCATGCTTTGAATCTTTCAATAGTTCTTCAGCCCCTGGAAGGAAACCAGGTAACTACGGAGACGGAGACGCTTTGGAAGATAAGGAGATGTTCAATTCCTGAAGGAAACAAATTTGCCTCAGAAGGGCTTTAACAAAACACAGATAAGCTGATTCTCTACTTCTTCTTGTTTTCCTCTCTTCCCTTAGGCTTTCTTCTTTTTTCTCCTCTTCGTACCTTGGTTCTGCTCTGGTTGATTCTTGATTCTTTTTCCTAAAACCCCTGCTTTCCCTTCCTCATTCCTACATGGAATCAACAAAAAGACTGATTAACTGGAAAAGTGTTTAGAGAATATATGTTTAAGCCCTCCTATGGCAGAGACAGTGATCCGCAAATATTCGAACTCCTCTCTTACTTCCCTGTTTCCCTTCCATTTAGACTGGGGCCCTGTGATTAGGGCTATCTAAAGGACTGTGAGTCGAAGGCAAATGTATCACTTCCAGGTCAGGCAGTAAAAAGCCAGTGTGGCTCCTCCATCTCTCTCCCTCTACCGTGGTGATCCTAACGCCCATGAGCTCTAGATGGTGAAGCGACAAGATGGAAGAAGGTTGGTCAACCCATATTGGATTTCAAGTGGGCAAAAACAAAAGCAAAACTTTTTTTGTATTAAGCCTCTGAGATTTTTGGATTTAGTCTAGCCTATTATGACCGATTCAGAAATTGGTACAGAAGTGAGGTACTGCTATCACAAAAATCTAGAATATGTTCTATTGGCTTCATGCTTGAGAGCTAGACGAGAAGGAAATAAATATTGGAAGCTGGAAAAAATGGCAATCCTTGTTCTACAGTGACAAATCATTTGAGAAAACTGTCATCAGCGGTAATTTGGGAAGTGGACTTGCATGTGTGTACTGAGCTGGCAGCTCCAGGTCAAGTGATGGGAAAAGAAAACATTGGAAGTGCATCTTACTTACTATTGACTGTGGGTGGTAAGGTATTATAAGAATGAGATTGATTTGCTCAGGAAAGAATTGTCTGGTTTGTAGTAGGAATGAAAGGAAATATATGTAGGGTTGGAAATGCCTATTTCTTCTAGAACCCAATCAGTAAGAAACAGTATTAATAAAGGCTTTGTGGATCAAATGTCCAATAAAAGCTACCAGCTAGATAAAATGACTAGGGGCAAAAATCAAAACAACTTGGAGCCTTCCCAGTCATAAAAGTCTTAAAATAGCTGCTGTTTTATTGAAAGAGAATGTATTAGTTTTCTATTGCTGTGTAACAAATTACCACAAACTTATTGGCTTAAACTATATACATAACTTTATGGTATTTAAATTGTATCTCAGTAAGGCTGTTAAAAACCGAAAATATCCATTTCTTTGTCTCACAGTTTCTATGAGTCAAGAGTCTGGGCAGTGCTTAGCTGGATCCTTTGCTCGGTGTCTTATAAAGCTGCAACCAAGCTGTCACCTGGGGGCTGTGGTCTCATCTAATGCTGGGGTTCCCTTCCCAGCTCACATAGAGTTGGTAAAATTCATTTCCTTGCCTGTGTATAACTCATGGTAGTCTTCAGGGCCACGGGAGAGAGACGTTCTCTGCTGCTTCAAGTGTCTGACCTGTAGACCCTCTTTTAAAGGCTCAACTATTAGGTCAGGCCCACCCAGGATAATCTCCCTTTTGATTAACTCAATGCCAACTATCTAGGGACCATAACTGCATCAACAAAAATTCCTTCATCTTTACCATATAACATAATCTTAGAAGTGACATTGATTACATTCAGAGGTCTTACACTCAAGGAGATGATCTTATTCCTGACATTTACACCAGAGGGTAGTAATCTTGGGGGCTGTCTTAGAATTCTGCCTACCACAGAGAGAGACAGAGAGAGATTGGGGGGGAGAGAGAGAAAGAGGAATGTTACAGGGGTGACAAAGTTAGGAAATATGGTAGATCTGAGAACAGTATCTTGAAAACAAGTTTAAGTGTGAAAACTGGCAGACACACATTACTGGAACAAAAAGACTACAAGCCTAGTAAGTTTTTAAGGGAAACATATTGCCAATAAAATCTTGACCTCAGATTTTAAAAGCCTTAGACTATTTGAAATTTCAAACAACCTTTGGGCCCATATCTTCCAGATGCAAGGGGTGGGCTGCAAAGCTGTGTGGCTACCAAGGAGGGCCTCCTCCCCTATGGCTATCAAAGATGTAGTCAATGAAGATAATGAAAAAGGAAGAACCTTCTGCAGGTGGCCTCAAGGGCCACAGAGAATAATGGGCAAAACATTTGCTCCCAGAGTAAAATCAGAGTTTAGTAAAGGAAACTCCCCACTCCCAGGGTAGAAGGCCTTTAGACTAGTGACTGCTTTGTGTTTACCATTGTTATGGGCTGAATTGTGTCTCCCACCAAATTCATGTGTTGAAGCACTAAGTCGTGATGTCTTAGAATGTGGCTGTATGGGAGACAGGCCCTTTAAAGAGGTGATTAATTTAACATGAAGCTATTAAGGGGGCCCTAATCCAATCTGACTGGTCTTCTTATAAGAAGAGGAACTTTGGGCACCTGGACACCAGGGATGTATGTGCATAGTGTAGAGGCCACATGAGGACACAGTGAACGGTGGCCATCCATGAGTCCAGGAGAGGGTCCTCAGAAGAAACCAAACTTCTGACAAAGAGAGATCACATCTGGACCAGATGGAGAATGCTGGCACTCCTGGACTTTGAGCTGGATGCAATGACTTCATGGGACTTTGGAAAGTCTCTCCTGGGGAGGCATTGAATATATTCTATGTGAAGAAAGAAGGAAGAACATGGATATTGGGTGGCAAGAAGTGTGGATTGTGTCAGTGACAATAAAACTCACCAAATTTTCCTGTGCTCCTCTACATTTCCTAGCCAAAACTTCTTTGCTCTTATAGGTCTCTTTATTGTTCTCAAATATTCATTCTCTCTTTCCCTATGAGAGGGTTAGACATTCCTGCCCATTGCTGTGGAGCTTGCATGCTTCCTTCTGGAGGAATACGCATCCCTGTCCACACCACTAGCTTTGAACAAGGAAATATAAGGAGAAATGATGGTGCCCATTTTGAGCAGAAGCTTAAAGAGCTATTTATTGTTTCCATTCATTGATTTGAATCCATGAAGTGGACCAGGATAGAGGAAAGATATTTCAATTAGGGTGAACATCGCGAGCCGAATTTGAAATATAGTAGTCAGCATGCTTTACAGGTATAGGAATAGAACTGCTAGGTAGAGTAGAGTAATCACATTGAATTAGGGCAGTTTATACACACACACGTACAGGCAGATATACACATCTACTTTTCCAGAAAACTGGCTATTATGTACCAGACCTTCTACTGGTAGATATGGTAACAGTTTATAGGCTCCAGTCTAAGGAAGAGGCCATAAGTCAGGGGGGTTCTGAAAAGGGGCAACCAATAGACCCAATGGGAATTCTTGAAGCAGGAAATTTGAGGAGGCACATTCATACTTATGTTCTGGGTATGCTTATAATTCAGGATATAAAGAGAATCCAAGAGAAATTATAGTCAATGTAAGACTTTTTAAATTAGACATTAAGGGCCTTTTTTGCTTTACTTGACATGTCTTGATTTTTAAATTTGATACATGATTTGGTGAATTCATGCTATGCTATTAAGAAATACTTTTCTGTATAAATACTGATCAAGCATTTCCAAAGCATTCCTGCTTTGTCACTTACTCTTTGGGTGACCTCTAGCAAGTTACTGAAATCTTGCTGAGCCTCAGTTTTCTCATGTGTAAACTGGCACTAATAAGAGAGCCTTTCACAGGAGTTTTGCTAGAAATAAATTTGCTAGAATAAGAGCATGAAAAACACTCAGCACAGTGCCTGGTACACGGTAGGCCTTGTTACCTCTTCTTTTTCCTCCTTCTTCATCTTTGAAAAAAGGGAACAGGGAAGAGGCGACTTCTTTGCTCTTTTACTTGTTTATCTAATGCATGAATTAATGAATTAATATTTTTCCTTTTTGCAAATACTTTTCTGTACAAATACTCCTAAGAACTTTCATGGGTTTGTTTTTTATTCTTTGTCTACCCATAGCTAAAGCATTATACCTATTCTATGATATCCACCCCCCCAACACGCACACACACATACACACACACACACACAATTAACCATTGTTTATGTGGTATTAACAATTGGAATAAAGGATGTAATGTTGAGAAGGAAGGAAAAAGAAACCTAGAATTAGCGACCCCACACATCACTGTAGCTGTAAATACCTCCATGAAATGGATGTCATTAAGAAGGAAGATGTGGATGTTGACACTGGCAAACATTTCCTGTTACCTTTGGAGACTTTGGTTTTGTTTAAACCCGTAACAGTTTTTTTGTTTTTGTTTTTTCATTTAGAGCAGGTGTCAGCAAACTACAGCCCACAAGCCAAATCTGGCCCACTGCCTGTTTTTGTAAATAAAATTTCATTGAGCACAGCCATCCCCATTTCATTTTCATATTGTCTATGGTTGCTTTTTGTTACAACGGCAGAGTTGAATTGTTAATACAAAACCAAATGTCCCGCAAGGCCTAAAATATTTACATTCTGGCCTTTTATAACAAGAGTTTACCAACCCCTGGTTTAGAGGAATTACCCTGCACGTGTAGAAAATTATTATTCCTTTAACTTCTAGGGTAAATTATGCCTAACCCTTTCCTCTTGGCCAAAAGACAGTCTAGAGAGAGAAAAATAGCTCTCTCCTTTTCTTGCTTCCCATTTCTTGTCTGGTGGTCTCAAGTTTATCATGCTCTCGGCCTTTAAGTAGCCAGCTTCTAAATCACAGTAGTGTAGGCTTGTCCCTCACCATGCCTAACCAATGGTGGTATATCTGTGGCAGAGTTTGTCCTTATGGAAGGGTGAGAAGTTCTGTGATCATTAGGTAATCATATCACAACTTCTGGGGACCCATTCTAGGACCTCAAGAAAGAAGCAAGACTTTCCATTCCCTGATTTTGAAACAGACCTCCTCACTCTTAGATCTGAAATCTATAGTCATGATCATAAACTTTCCTCATGCAGTTTGCTAGTATGAAGATCGACACATAAAGTACGCTATCTGCCGTAAAGTTGACAAGTAATGAAATCCAATTGGATACTCTTGCTTGAAATTTTGCTTCCTAGACCTGTGCCTAGTGGTGTGGTCTGCTGGATTGATAACGTCTTGTACACCCTTCTGGATATTTAATAATAAATAATAAGCCAGTAATAAGTATTCAAGCATTAAGTTTGATAGCTTTGGAATGGCTAGCTACTATATGCAGTGGGATTATAAAAATGGATTCTGGGTTTGCTTCAATTTATCAAAAAGCTGTGAACTGTCCTTGAAACACTGTGGATTTTAATTGCTTATAATGCCTATCTAAAATGATCCTATGAAAAGTGAATTTGATATTTTCCCTTTTTCATGCAAGTAACAATTTATATAGATAGATAGCTAGATAGATAGATAAGGGGAAATTGTCAGAATTGTCAGAAGTGTCACATCCCACTTTATGACCCCTGAAGTAATGGCTCTACAAGAGGTACATGCAGGAGCCTGTTATTGACTGTGAAGACATTCCGTATCGGTTGACTGTGAACTGAAGCATCATTTTCCCTCTCATCCTGGCACCTGGATAATATTAAATTTGAACCTTTGATTTGATTGATACATCTCAGCAGCAGGGCATTTAGACATTTATGTCATAAAACCAAAATGAAATATTTTATATCACTGAACACAGCCCTGCAAGATACAGTAGTTAAAATCAAATGAAGTTAGCATCAATTTTACAGTTATTTAAAAAGCGTACACACAGGCACACACATGCACACATACACATAAACCCACCATGGAAATGCCCCCCTCTTTTTGTTTTGGAGTGACATTTAGTAAAAACATAAAGTTTACCTAAAGAAGCTGAGGTGGCAGCTTTAAATGCAATAAACAAGGACCTACTTACATATGCAGAACAGGCACTCACAGGTGCAAGAAAGGTAATTGCTGGTGCAAAATATGCCATTACCTGTTTTACATGCACAACTGACTGATTTGTAAGGGCAACTAGCTGATTTTGTCTTCCTCTGCATAATTTTTATGCACAAATTAGTTACTTTGGAAAATTTGGCACCAGTAGATCTCTGTTCTAGGACCTAAAATATGTTGTGTACAGAAGACAATAGAAGCTTTATAGTCAGTCAGTAAAATGCATTTGTTGTTTATTTTTATTTGTAAAAACTTAAACACAGAAAGCCTTTTCTGGAATTTTATTTTTCTTCCCCTGATAAGTTTGTTTGGTTTAGTACAGTGTGTTTCATTAGGGCTTTAAAATCTGCTGAAGCCACACAGCAACTTGCTTGCCTATTAGTTTAACTGAAGGCCCATCACAGCAGTGCGTTATGCATTGTCTTGGGAACAATTAAGACATGCCATCCCCACAAAGCAGTTTTTAAGTGGGCAAAAAATATTTAATGGTAGGGTTTGTGGCACCCAGAATGGAAATACAATGAAAACTAGAGGGAATATGTACTTACCCTAACACTAAACAGGTTTTTTATAATTCACATATACTCTCTTGGGGATATGAAATCCCATGTGTACATTCTAAGTATTGTTAATGAAATGTTGATCATCTACGGCAGCCCAAGCAGGAGAGAGTAATCTGTGGCCAGCTAAAGGGCATCGTTAACAACAGCAGTAATGCAAATTTAATATGTACGTAATTATTGATCTCTTTAGTAAAAAAGCTTGTGAATAATATTCATATTTAGGGCTAGGTGCTCAAGTATCCTGGGAATCCATCATCAACAGCTTAGCAATTGATGGATTTAGACAGGTCAGACAATGCCAGTCTAACAGCATCTAATCGATATGGACAAATGTGTCAGAAAGGTGGTTTGAAAAATACCTTTATAATGTATAAAAAAGACCAGATTCAGTATCCCCTTTCCTTTCTTAATATGATATACATATGTTTCTAAAGCAAGGGTGCTTTTTATTATTTCAATTCCAAGCACCTATGGTAGGTAAAATTAAAATCTAAAGTATATCCAGCCATCCCGCTCCCAATGCCTTATGATCTGAAAAATATAGTGTCAAAATGAGTGCAAAACTTGTGTCCCATTCTTAATATGTTTTCCAACATTAACATTTGGGAGCAGACTCTATTTGAGGCCACTGATAGCTCCATTTAATACAATTACCTGACTTTCTAGTTTAGTGGACACTTTTCTTGCGACCAACAGGGTTATCCATAGCTTGGTGGCATTTCAGTGACCAGATTTTCTACAACGGAGTTTGAAGTTCCTCAGTTAACTGAAGAGTTTTGATTTAACTTGAATTTCCACTTGAAGAGTCATTGTTTCAGGGAATCAGAATCAGTACTTGGTCTCAGGAGGCGTTTAGATCCAGATGGCAGGGCTGTTTTTCTTTCTAAGATCTGTACAATAAATTGTGTAAAATGTTATAGGTGACTGTCTTGCTGGCAATTTTTGTTTATTTATTTATTTTAAAGAGCAGGTCACAGAGGAGGTCCAGGATACAAAGTTAGTTTCCATGTGCAATAGTTAAGTTAACTTTATTCTGCTTCATCATCTCCTGTGAAACTTCATGAGGGCAGAAATTTTGTCTTGTTTCTTTAGTCCTAATAACCAGCAAAGATACTTAATAATGTTCTTTCAAAGGAACTGACACATGATGAATGTGTATAAAATAATATAGGATGGAAGAGAAGGAAAGAATCAAGATCTGTGGGAAGTTTTTTTATTTTTTCTTAAGATTAGCACCTGAGCTAACAACTGTTGACAAGCTTCTTCCTTTTTTTTCCCTTCTTCTTCTTCTTCTCCCCAGAGCCCCCCAGTACATAGCTGTGTGTTCTAGTTGTGGGTCCTTCTGGTTCTGAACGCCGCCTCAGCATGGCCTGATGAGTGGTGCCATGTCCCCACCCAGGATCCAAACCAGTGAAATCCTGGTGCGCTGAAGTGGAGCATTTGAAATTAACCACTCAGCCACGGGCCCGGGCCCTGTGGAAAGTTTTCAACAATATTTTTTCCATTTTGACCAAGAATATTTTTCAGTGTAGACAGTGAACATCTACGTTAAATGCATTTCTGAAAGTACAAGATAACTGAATGTACTCTAAGACTTCTATTTTGAAACAATTAGTATTTCAAATATAAAGAAAAGGTACAATCTTAACATCTCGCTGTCAAATGCAAAGGATACAGTGGGCATCGTCACTGGTTAACACTCTGCATGTCAAAAAGCTATCAATAGCTGATAAAAGAGTAAGCTATTTCTTGATAATCCAGATTAATTCTGACATTTAATAAGAATTAAGTATTACTGAGTTAACGAATTTCAAGCAAATATGAACAGAAAAATATGCCATCAACTTCACTATTCAATGAAGGACAAAATAAAATTATTCTGATAAACTTACTTTTTGCTGAAATACGCATTTACTTTCAGATATTCTTTTTCAGTTAGGCAACTCTTTATATGTATAAATAAATGTCATTTAATTTTTGCAGCATTATATGATGCTTTATGGAAAAAGTTTACAAACCAAAAAAATTGTTCCTTGTGGAGGCTTGTGCCCTAAAATTCTCTTTGGAACACATGAACATCCATTCTGTACCTTTTATACAAAATATATACATATCCAGTATGGAAGGTAATGAGTCTGTTTCATTATATAAAAAGGCAACTGGAAAGGATAGAGGAATAAGAATAGCACTGAAGGCAAAGTAGAAATGAAGCCCTTTACCCAACAAGAATTGATTCTGAGGGAGATCAATACATGTTTGCATATAAAAATTACACCTACTTTGGAAAATGCAATGAAAGTGCTAAAATCTGGAAATCATTCATGGAAAATGAGCCCTTGAGAATAAAAGGCACAAAATGGAGACTTAGGTAAAGTGGAGCAAAGTTGTTTCTGAACATATTGATCAGGAGCCAATAAAACTAGGATAATGCATACTCTCTGTTGGGACCAAGGAATGCCTCCTCCTCCGCTCCTCTTTCCTCTGTTCTTGTCTTCTCTTCTAGATCCCACTTCAAACGCAGTTTCAGGCCTCTCTCTTCTATGTTCTGCTTGAATTACCTGTGTTGCTCATGCTCTGAAGATTCTGGAATATCATGCTCCACCTTATTGTATCTTTGAATAAAGAATCATTACTAGCAAGGGAAGTTAGCCTAACCAGAGATCTGTCTCCAAAAGCAGAGGAAAGTCTGTTCTTTTTTCAAAGTCATGAGGAAGTTTGAAAGGAAGAAGAAAGAATAATCTTAAAAAAAAAAAAAAGCTCAGAGATACGTGATCTTCAGTTTATATGTATGCATCTCTCATCTCTCCTCCATTGATTGGATATATTTTCCTTGCATGTGGACATGAGATAATTTCTTCTTGCTGGAGCTAAGCACTTTCATAGAGGTCTTTTCAGTTATTAGATAGGGGGAAATCTAAAGGAAAAATAGTACAAGCCACAAAAGTTAACAGTAAAACGTAATACTCAGAGAAAGTGAGAATGAGCTGTTATTGCAACCAGTAACAACCTGATGACACATTAAATGGTACCTGTTGTTTGGAAAGAGTCGTTTCAACTACAAAATTACCCTGGGTTCCCTCTTTTTAAGTTTCCTATCACTTTGTACAATTGCTTCCATGTATTTAATTTTTCAACTGAGTTAAAGTTTCTTGAACAGTTTGAAGAATGTGTCTTGCTCAGGCTTCTCCCCAGATTATGTTGTTGAGCATCTCAGTAAATATTTGTTGAAATAAAATGACTATACTCCATCAGTAAACATTTATTGAACATGTATTATGGAGAAGGCAGTGTGTGCTAGGGCCTGGGAAAAGAATAACATTTAGGAGTTGAAAGTCTAGTTGAGTTGGTAAGTGTACACTAAGGAAAGATAGACAATGATAGGAGATAGCATCTATTAAATAGCAAACGGGATTGTTAGGAGGTATAGAAGCTACCAAGAGTGAGTCACCTCTCAGAACTGGGAAGGGTAAAGAAAGTGTGGGGTATATCTCTGCTGTTATGCCTGAAGAGGAAACCTCCACCCTCACATGCTGCTGTGCACACCTTTGAGTGGGATTAAAGCCATTGGGTCTGTTTACCTCCTGGCTTTCTAAATACTAATAGCACTCAAAAAATGGAGCATATGGAGTTCAGAAAGCAATGAAGTATTTGAGACATTCTGTTTTTCTGATTAAAAGATTCAGTAGAGTGTGTTCAATTCTGTCACTTCTGAATTGGTCTAGGCTACTTTTCCTAATGCTAACTCAGAAGCCACTTTTACCTATGCTGTGGTTTGCCCAAAGAGGATGGATGGGTCTTATCCAGACAGACTGCCTGGAGGGAAGAAGAACTAGAAACCAGGAATCCTACTGGAGTGGGGCAGGTGCTTCAGCTAAAACTGTGATCAGGTGAGGGGAGGGAGCCCAGCAAAGTAGGGTCCGGTATCTATAAAGAATAGAGTAGCAGGCTACAGTAACCCAGTTAGTGTTAGAGAGTTTCAGCAAGACCTGAGTCCCATAGTTGAAGGCAGAGCTGGATAACTAACATCTCAATTTTTATAAACTTTTAATTGAGTGCTTAATATTCATTCATTCAATCATTCATTCATCCGATCAATGTTTAAGGAACACTCTGGGGATCTAAGGAAGGAACAGTATAAAATATATCATGTGCCACAATAGAAATTAACAAATACAGTGGGAATAGAGATGAAGGCTTGCATAACTTTACCTCAGGGAGGGGGCCGGGAATGTTCTATAAAGGAAGTGACCTTTGAACTAGATATTAAAAGATGAAGGGCTTTCACAGGAGGAGAAGAAACGGCATTTCAGAAAGCAATGAATGAAAGCTGAATTATTTAGTTTTGCACACACTACTGCAACATGGACTTCTCTGCTGCTTACTAATTGTGTGGTTTAGTAGGGTTTTTGTAAGGAAATCTAAACATGTGAGCCTGTTTTGAGCCATTTAATGTTCCTAATCTTACTATTATTTGCTAGGTAACATGCTGGGAAAATCAGCCTAGAATCTTCAAAAGAAATAATGTTGAGATATCAAATATAAAGGACAGATCTGGTTGGAAAAATATAATTTACTGAAACAGATGTAAAAGAGGAATGAAGTGGGCAGTTAAAGCTTTTACTTTGGCCCCTTGGCATAGCCTCAATCTACTCTTTGGGTAGATTTTGTTGTTTTACACAGAGATGGTCTCACATGGGAACTTAATGAACATTTGATGAGATAATAATGTTTGGTGACAATGATAAAGATGATGATGACAATGATGATAATATTGTTATTACATATGGTATCATTTTGGAATCTATATCTTTCCTGCTTTTTGATTCCTTCCCATTTAAAGAGGATGGCTCAATTCCTGATGGATCAGCTGTCCTCAGATGAGTGAATTGTGAGGACTTTCTTAGAATCCAAATCCACTCAACTAATCTAAATCCCCTCAGACACAAGTAGCCTTAGGAAAACCTAAAGTTGAGCTAATTGGGTTGTATTGTATATAAGTAATTCAGATGAGGTATTGAAAACAAGATTTTTGAGTTTACAGAGGATACTAAAACTGGAGGCTGAGCAAATAATGAGGAACAAAACAATCAGACTCAAAAGGATTTGGATTGTATAAGTAATTGGATCAGCAGATGGCAAAAGCAGTTCAGTACAGGAAAATGTAAAATAGACTTGAAGAAAAAGAAACAAACTAGAGAATGTGTGCTAAATGGAACAATCATCCAGAACACTGACCAGGAAATGGAAAGGAGGGGCTATTATAAAACAGAAATTGTGGCAACTCTTAGCTTCTGGCTAATTCTGTTGTTTTGAATCCTCTCAGAAAGAACGTGCATGCATATCCTCTCCAGTGGAAACTTACTGTCCCCTGCGGGAACCAGCAGTAGGCTTCACACTTCAATCATGTCACCACTCAGTTTCGTAGAGGCACCTTTCAAAAATTCTTTTGGTGTTACTTTTTTGAATGCAGATTTTTCTCCTTTTTGTTTAGGCTTCTGCTCATTATTCTATAATTACCCTTCTCAGACATTGCTGGAAAGATTCAGAACAATGTTTTCAGGATATTTTACTAATTACCCTATATTTCACTGTGTCAGAAAATCCCCAGAGGATCCGCAGAAGGGTATCCCCCTCGCCATTTGCCCCACTCCCTGAAGGAGTAATGCACACTTTGCAGGGGTAGGAGATCACCTGTTTAGTGAGGTAGAGTTAGTTATAGGCAGTGCATTTAAAATTTTGTGTGTGTGTGCGTAAGAATTACCTGCACAGCTAGTTGAAAAAGGAAATACCTAGATTCCTTCTCCAGAGGCTGCCACAGCCCACCTCAGAAGGGGCCTGGCTACTGGCATCTTCAAGAAGCACCTCTGGTAATGCTGATGGAGATCATCTTTGGGAGACATTTTGAAAAACACTAGGTAGCTGGGGAAAAAGTAGAAAGAACACCAATCCTAGTTCCTCTTCATCTAACTGAATGATTAACTTGTTGACAGCCACACTGCTCAGGCCTCATGTTATTATCTAGAAAATAAGTACAATATCTGCCCAGTATATCTGGCAGAGGAGCAAATGAAATAATGTCTGAAATCTTATTGCATACAAATATAGCCTAAGGTAAAATGCTTGCCAAAATGTAATGTGCATTATTGTGATCCCACAATAACGTGCTTTTAAATGGATGATTGAGGTAGCCATCTATACCCAGCCGGAGTTAGATTTTCCTTTTTATCTGTTGCCACAGGAATTCTCACCCATAGTTGATCTCTGCAACCAAATAGGTACTGAAAGTAGTAGGTGTTTTCCTTTGTGTACCTTTTAAAAGTGCTAACAGAAGGTCACTGTGTCCCCACGGTTTTGTTACTCCCAGGGAGCGCCGCTTTGAATAGCAGTCTTCAGTGTTTAGATTCAGTTGCATACCCTATGGTCACTGATACTCAACTCCAGCTTTTGTTGTTGAGAATGAAAATGACTTCCACTGGCCTGACAAGCACGTGATAATCACTCTTTCATCATCTACTACTGAGGTCAGTTTCTCATCTGCAGAAAGTAAAACTGAAGTCTGTTTACAAATCATACTGAATCCGTTGAGCAAAGTATCCTGTGAAATCAATTGATCTTGAGAATAGATAAAAATTTCTATAGTTCTTTACTTATTGAAATTCTGTATTATCCAGGCAGTCTCATCTGGAGTGTGTCAGTTGGTTGAGTTAAACAATGATGACTCCCAAAATGATATGAATCAGCTAAACTGAGGCATCGTAAGACACTGTACTCTAAGATGAGAGTTACAACAATATGTGTTACAATACATGGAAAAACGTATGCACAGCTCCTTCAGGGCTGGTCTTACTTCCATAAGCCTCTCTTTGGAACAGTCTGTGAACACGGCTACCGTGTAATTAGCTGAACAATAAGTTAGGTGTTTAAAAATATTTTTTCAGGTGCTTTTTTGTATTCATGATAGGTTCTCAACACCAAAAATCAATCTCAATCAAAGCGGCAACTGAGTTTATCATAAATTAACATGAAAAGGTTTTCTACTGAGTAGATGGTTAATTACTATCTAATTTGAATATTTTTGCATATTAATGAGAAATGAATGAAAATCATTTTTAGATTTTTAACTTCAGCTGAGAAACCCATGGAGATAATGGATCCTTTTTAAGAGGCATGTGATCTTGGTTACTAAAGGAGATACCGATTTTTTTTTTAATTTACTGACTTGTTTTAAGTTGATTAATGGATTAGTGTTTTGCCATTAATAAACTATATCCAAATGAAAGACAACTTCATTATTTGACTCTGTAGCCCCTAGCTGCCTGCCAGGTAAGAAAAATGGAAAATAAATGAAGAGTTTGCTAAGGAAAAATATAACCTTGCACAGTCCTTTAAAATGTCTGGATGCAGACATTTGTATGCTTCTGATTGTGAATGAATTTTTATAACGTAATATTTTTATTATATGAAGTTCTGTGTATATTGTTTACAAATGTTATTTAGATTTAGAATATACATATTGAGCTGAAGTAGGGGCATACTGTTAAAACTTAAAACCAAATAGGTTTAATACTCAAAACTATTAACTGTATTCTCCAATTTTAAAACGTGACTGACAATTGCCTCAGGCCTCAGAAATTACAACCAGCCAGAAGTCGAAAGTCACTTTTGTAAAGTATCCTTGAAACTTTTTTAGCATTGCAAACAAAGAATAATATTTTTTATACTTGTTTAGGAAAAATAGTTTAAAGAAAAAACTGCTTACCTCCTTCCAATTCTCTTTTACTTTTACCTTTTATTTCATACCCCAAATTTCCTTATTTGATACATACTTTTAAGCTATCTTCCTTTCCTCTTTGGGCAAGATCTGCCATTATCCAGTAATTCAATGCGTTCAGCTGGTTCTAGCCAGTATTCATTGCAAACTTAGGCAGAGCCTAGTCTCCAGGATGAGTTTTCATACTTTTGAAAACAAAAACTTCATCCAAGATGGGTGATATAACAAGGTATTATTTCTTACAGTCCACATTCAACTTTAAGGAGTTGGCTATTCTAGTCATATCATTACCACACCAGCCCAACATTGATTTTTAAAGTCCTCAGATATATAGGAATGTTCTTGCAGATAAATTACTTGGCATTGCATTTTATCAAGAAGAGTCAGGATTGGATTGAACTCATGGAACTTCAACTGGGTACGGAGCCTTAGAGCATGATTATAGAGTTCAAGGGAGGCCTTTGGATTATTTAACTCAACAGAAGAGGGAAAAGTAGGAAAGAGTTTTCTCTCTGAGTCTAGAGAACACATCTTTTACATTACAAAAAAAGTCCGAGAACATGAGATCGGTCATACTTGAGAAAGAAATTCCTTAGATGGATGCTTTTGCAGTCACTCCCAGACTTCCTCCATTCATTATTCCTGTACCATCATGGTCAGGACCTTCTTGGCCAGGAGGTAAAGAGGATTTTACCAATATATGGGCGATAGACTCTAAAAGTGGCATTGACAATACTTCTGAAGAAAAGTCTGGAAAAAAGGCAAGCCATTTAAAAAAGAACTAAAAACCTTGATGTTTCCAATTGAGCCATATGCCAGGGTAACTCTCAGGATAAGAAATGAACTATATTTTATATGCACAAAGTAGGATTTTTTAACAAAAATATGAAATCAAGAGTGGCATTAGCATGAGCTGTCCACTCCCCCTCTCCTCCTTCTGGTCTCTTCCAGTCTCTTTTGCCAAAGAACTGAGAATGAATTTTTGAGAGCCAAGGATATGGAAAGGAAGACAAAATAAAGCTGGAAGAATTTTGGCGGAATTACATGCTTAACATACTGCACCATTTCTTTAATATATTTAAATAGTCCTGTGTCATCAGTTGGTGGCTTTCCTTTTCGACAATTTGCGATATATTTTGTTTTTCCTTAATTAAGCTTCACATGCTGGAATTAATTACTGCTGGGTAGTTGAAATCTGGTGGTCTAATTTTCAACTTCAGTTAATAGAGCTCAAAGTCTACATCCACCTCTGAAATTGCCAACCTCACCAAATTATATTTGTCTACTTATATCTTCCAGATCATGAATATACAAGGCAGCTGCAAGGGTCTTTTCATGTGTGACTCATGAGTCCATTTCACTATTTATGTGGAAACTTTGTTCACCAAATGCAAAGTGTCTATATTCTAGGATTGTATGTAAAACATAAAGGGTGCATATGTACCCCCAAAGCATTCAAAACCATCCCCTTTCCTAGACATTAAAATAAAGCCGTATCAAAATTCCGTTTGTCAAAAAGATGAAGTGAAAATAATGTGAATTTAAGAAATTCAGTATGCTAACCTGCAATAGTTTTGAAATACCTAGAGACCATTATCCAAAATTAAATTTTCAAGGATTCCAAAAACTTTAGTAATGAATTGCTCCAAGGCAGGAAACTAGCCAAATGTCCATAGTTTGCATCTAGAATGCCCAGTTTTTAGATAATAAAATACACATATACATACACATATATAATAAATTGCTCTCACATGCGTGATGAGGCATATAGGCAGGTGTTATTATCTTTGTTTTGCAGGTGAATATATTAAGGTTTGGCGATATACATTGAGATTACCCCCAAAATAACTGGTCTTCAACTTGAATTCATAGCCTGAGCTACTTCAATTTATACCACAAATATCCATTGTAAAAGTAGAAAAGGAAAAACTGGAGGCAAGAGAGTGGAGGCTGATCCAGCAAGAGAGGAGGTAGGACCCCTACCAACATCCCTGCCTTTCTCTTTTCTTTATACATCGTTTCTTATATTTCAACCAATTCTCTTCCATGTGGTTGGTAATATTTTCTATCTCTAATCTATCTAGGTAGCTAGATTATTAATCAACTTAAGACATAAATGATCCTCAACTTAATTTTAGTAGATAATATGTAGTTTTATCCCTAATTAGAACCTAGAGATTTGCCAACTAGTTGAATGTGCTCTCTGGAGATTCTTCATTTGAAAACCATTGTTGCCAAAGCTTGTTTCTCCTTCTCCTCATTTATTCAGGCTTCTAAAATAATACTTTACTTACATTAGTTCATTTGATCCTTACAACAGCCTTATGAAGAGGGTATACTCCCCTTATCCTTATTTTACAAATGAGAAAATAGGAGCTCAGAGAACTCAAGTGACTTCCTCAAGTGACGGAGCTAGGATTTGAACTTATATCTGTTCTGATTCAGAGCCAGTGTCACTCCTCACTTTGAGAAGTGGCTCTACTCGACCCAGACTCAGTAAATCACATGGTCTAAGCTTCTTCGCATGCCCGCTGTGCCACCTTGGGCAAGATACTTAATTAGCTGAGTGTCAGTTTCCTCCTTATTTGCCAAATAAGAATAGTGACCACAAAGAGGTTTTTTTTTAAAGTTTTGACCATTAAATAATGTCCTATGTGCAAAAGTTTGTGGTATAGTGCTGTTATTATTATTATCAGCATTGAGCTAATGAGGGTGGGTTGATACAGTGAATATTCAAAACTCATAAGCTAACTCGGAGTTAAAATCAGTTGCTTACAGAACTGTGGCTCTTTGGAGTGTGGTTTTAAGATTGAAACCTTCCAGGGGAGGTATTTCCCCAGCTAATGGGAGGTTTTGTTAGTGGTATGAGTCAATGCAGCTTTAGCTTCTATGACAGACAGAGCTTATCACAGATGACTGTATGGAAAAGCTTCAGTTAGAAATTGGCATTTGCTCTCGTTCATCAGGATTTTTGGTCATCATTGTCCTCTTTCCAACTTGGAAAGGAAGTAGAGTTGGGTACAGTGAAAATCTTTTCAGTTGCATTCTTTTTCCATATTATTTTACCAGCCTAGTGAGTGTGTGTATACACATGTTTCTTGTTTCTTTATTTTTTAAGTCCACTCAATGGGTTTCTTTAAATATATGGCAATGATATATGCCAATAAAACTTGCTACCTTGAAGCTCTTTAGGTGATCCTGGGCCTGATCCTCAGAAACAAAATAATAGAATTATTACTCTATAGTTTTTAGCTTATAAATACTTTCATGTTTGCAGAATGTTCTTAGATTTATGTAGAATCGTGTGTGGTGAGTTACTATAAAGCTTTATGATAACCAGAACTCACATTAATGTATTTTGCTTGGCTTTTAATATCATTTTCAACTGGAACATATATTTGGTCCTTTTGGTTTTGAGCTGACTATTCAGAGACAGAACTTTTAAAGGACTATGATTTTATTTTGTTATTTTCACTTTTGTCCTTTTTATCTAAATGTATATTATGTACAGTTCATTTTATAGTACAGCTATTTGTCAGTGCCACATTAAATACCTCTGTAAACTTCTACCTTTTTTGTGTGAAGATCTTGAAATCAAAATAATCAACAGTAAACACTACAACTACAGCTGCAGTTTTAAATATTTTATAATCCAATCAAATTGTTTGAGTAGTAATGCATTTAAATGTTGTTACGGAATCCCCTCTAGACTTTTTTAAATGGTTACTCTGTTTCTGGTTTTGCTATTTATGAAATTCATAAAGGATGACATTTTTTAATAATAGAGCATCTGACTTAGAGAGCGGTGTTTCCTTCTGTGTCTCAATATAATCTATAATTTTCTGGCTTAACTTTCAGAGGGACACCACTACAAATTACGCTTCTATTAATGAACATATATACATCTGTTGTTGCTGCTGTAATTAAAGTGAGCCTAATTGAGAAGTTTTACCTGAGTCATTTAGCATCTTTTCAGATATTTGGGTGAGGAAGCAGTTTTACCTAAGGAGATAAGGTACCAGGCCTGAAACCAAGTGTGAGAAATACATTTATAAAAGACTCAAAGCAAAAGTCACTTATAAGTAAGTGTAATATGATATTTTAGGCAAGGTCTAGGTCCTCTTGGAGTTTAAGTTATTTTTAAATCATACGGGTTTGAAAAGAGAATTGGGATAGAGTTCTATCATTACCACGACAAGTAGGACTAACATTAACTGAAGCCTTACGGTGTGTTGTGTCCTGAGCCAAAGCACTTTTGTGTCACAATTTTATGAGACTATTTCCATTGTTTCAGATGAGGAAGCTAAGTCAAACAGTGGTTGAATACTTGAAATAGTCAATGTTGGGTTCTGGGCTCTGTGACCTCGGAGCCTCATGTTTAGTACATATGTATTTAAATAGTACACATGTATTTAATTGCATACATTTACTTAACGCAGCTATGGACAGAGGCTGTTCATTTTCAGAAGCAAATATTTTTGAACTTTTAAAACACTAGTACTCAGTAAAATGGATTTTTTTAATTTTAAAAAGCTGGAATTTTTTCTCTTTAATGTATTAAATTGATCTAAATATTTAATTAAGCAATTTTGTGTTTGACTTAAGAATGAGAAAAGTAAATTGACATTACCTATTTTTGTTGGCATTTCTATAGGCAAGCTAATAATGATGTGTAGTTACATTCTAACATGACTCATTCAACTAATGCTTTATTACATACTCACATACAGATATTACTGGGCACCATTAAAAAGCACTTTCATCTTTAAAGTGAAATATGATGTAGAAACAATATTTTAAGGGAAAATGTGTAAGAAGGGAAAATAATAAGGATTTGCATGCCTGGGTCTTATTAAAGGCAAGATCACATAAAAATGTACTTTATACTTTTATAATTTGGCATGAAAAAAATTCAGTTTGTTATCCTGACATTCTATATCTCTCTGAAGTACCACAAAATTTGAAAAGTAGGTACAACTTGCAAAAATATCTTATCCTAATATTCTAATATTGGAATAAACATATCCTGAGCACACAAAAACGCTAGACAGCATAGGAAAGTTTTAGAAATATTTAGGGGCAATATAACATGATCAAAAGGGACAGCAAAATTTGAAGTCGGCACAACCACCAGAAGTACCCACAACTAGAATATACAACTATGCACTGGGTGGAGGGTGGGGCCTTGGGGAGGAGAAGAAGAAGGAAAAAAAGAAGATTGACAATAGTTATTAGCTCAGGTGAGAATCTTTAAAAAAAAAAATTTTTAAGGCACGGATATATCTAGTTAGCCCACCAAACTGCTCTCCTTGTTCAACTTTGTTTCCTTGTAATTTAGTGGGCAGATAAATTTTCACTGAAAATGAGAACCAGGGATGTAGATATGTTGGCCTAGTTCTATCAAATACAATCATTTGCTAATATAATCTTTGGATAATGCAATACTTGGAAAACTACTTTTTTTAGTGCGTATTATGTGGGAGGCAATGAGTTAAGCATTTTTATAGACAACTTAACCTTCACATAATCTCTATAAAATATCTATTTTCAACCAGTTGAGTTTTTAAAACTCATGAGGCTCAGTGACTTAGCGAAGGTCACATAACGAGGAATAAATGGTAGGGCCGAGATGGAATCCCAGGTCTCCCCACCCACATCCAGCGTGTTCTGGCCACTTCATGATGATCTTAGAATTTCCCCATGGGTAAATGCGCTCCCCTTCAACCCGTGTACTAAGAAAGTTGTGTAATTATTTCTCACGAATGAATTTTTCAGTATACCAGAAGCTATTTGGCTGCCATAAAATATTACTGTAACGAAAACCACTGCTCTTTAGTCAAATTACTAATATCCAACAGAACCGTAAGGGACTCCTTGTAAAATTTCTTGGTGTATGTCAAATGTGACTTTTTCAGTTCCTCTCTGAGTTCCCTGGTTCTAGACTGGGCTTTGCCCCTGAACTTATGAGCTGCTCTTCTCCCTCACAGCTGTGCTCTTCCCCGTTCTGGTTTATTACTTCACTCTATCCTCAAACTTTGGTCTTTCCTATTGAAAAAATTCATTCCTCCTGGAAATTGTCTTTGCCGTCCCTCAATGGACTCTAACCCAAATTCCAGGCAGTAATGGAGACTTTTTGTGAAGGTATGTTTCCCTGGGACACTTCAGGTTCCACATCAGCCCTGTCCTTGCACTCGAAGTGTGGTCTCAGATGTCTGACTTCTTTAGGTAAGTTATGTATTTTGTGCCCCTATAGACCTACACCAGAATTGTAGTATTTTTTATACAAAACTTCAACTAACTCTTTTGCTAGTCTCATCCTTAATTCTTTATACATCTGGCAAATTAGAACCTGACTGAAAACTTGATTGAAACTATTTGATGTGCACATAAGTCAATTAATACTAGACATTAATAAACAATACCTACATAGTCTTCTCTTCATTTTGTAATGTAGATCCAGGCCTTTATGTAGGATCTATTAAAACTTCATCTTAGTTTGTTCATATATTCAGAAAATTTTTACCAAGGGCCTATTATGTGCCAGACATTCTTCTGGGAAAGTAGGTATATGTCTTCTAAATCACTCTATGCCCAGTGAGTAGTACTGTGTCTTATACGTAATAGGTAAATTGACAAGGCTTGCTGTTTGACTAGGTCCTAAGAAGCACGACAGTATAACACCCCCTGACCCTCCCTGCAATAATCAGATTTTGGTCTGATTTGGTTTTCAGGTTTTGGTCCAGTTTGTCAGTACTTAAATGTTCATAGAATCTCAAATCATATCCATAAATGTATGTGATTATCAGTACAAAATATCCATGCTCAGTGATGCACATGAATTATGCTAATGCTTCCATCAAGTTTCTCTGGGTCTTGAATATGTCACTTTCTCTCTTCCCAGTATTTACCTCTTTCAATGTGACAAGGCAACTTTAAAAGATGAGAACAAAAGTGCAAGTACACTTAGTAGTTGCAAAGTAGATTCACTTTGTTGGGCCACGCAATCCCTGACAATGAATGTGGGTTGGTCAGAGCTGGTTTCTGAGGCCATCAGAATGCGTCAGCACCATCTGTGTTGTCTGTATCACCTGGCAATTCACATCCTTTGCACCTAGTACAAAATCTTAGCTGATTTGAGAAGGTCAGGGTAATCGATGTGTCCAAAAGTGTAAATACACAAGCAAAAAGATATTGTGAAAAAGTAAAGGAAGGAGGCTATATATTTAATACGTTGGGAAACGCTCGCTGGGGAACATTGAGTTGTGTAGGTTTCTTTATCAAAGAATTTCTAAAGGCTTTTAATGTGCCAGTATTAATTGTGACTCTCCAAGAAAGGGGTATAAAGGTTAATGTTTCCCAAATGTATTTGACCAAGGAACTCTTTTATTACTCTTTTTTTCAGAACATCTCTAAGCAAAAGTGTTCAAGGAAAGTTGGGAACTCTGCTTGGAACTCTGAAACACAGGGCCACAAAAAGTAGGGGATCAAGAGTGTCTCGAAAGATCTTAATCCAAACCATGCTGCTAATATTACCATGACATAATATTAGCATGAAGTAATTGTGAGTTAAGGATATGTCATTATTTTCATATTTTGCTGATGAGGAAACAGACATAAAAACTTCAACTAGATTTCTCAAGGTTTCTCTGTTGGGAAATGGTACTAAACAAAGTAAGTACAAAACAAACAAAAATGAACCCAGTTCTGTCTGACTCAGTCTGACAGTCATTCCTCCATACCATTCATTTCTCACTAGCTCTCACTGGTCATTCAGGGCAGAGAAATAGTGCTAGTCTGCAGCCTCCCTGTTCCTGGGCCATGGCAAACTTAAAACCAAATCTGAGTCTTAATCTCAACATTGAATTAGCCCTTGAGGTGTAAGAGGATGAGATTTACTGGGGAATTTTCCAATGAGTTTAATTCACAGCCCCTCACCCCTGCCCATAGGGGAAGACTGGCTTTGGAACCCACAGAGGGTTTAATCACCACTGCCACCACCACCACCACCGCCACCAGTATTTATTGAGTATGCGTTTGCTTCAGTAACAAACATTTAAAATCATATGTGCTTTACCTCATTTACTCTTTCTTCCCAATCCTATAAGGTTGGTAACGTTATAAAGAAATAGATTCAGAGAAGATAACAAATGATCGCAAGTCAAACAATTAGTAAATGGAGGATTCAGGAATCAAATCCAGATCTGATTGACTGCAAAGCCCACAGGCTTTTCACTAACTATTTTGTCTCCAAAATCCACAGAGATAATCCCTGTATAAATTTCTCCCAGGGGTATGAATGGACTAGGGTATGAAAGTGCCATAATTTTCCTTTCTCTACAAATTTTCCTATTTCCGAAGCTGAGCATTGTGTTTTATTGTCATAATCCAGGAAAGAAGAAAGCAGAGGAGTCAGCATCCCAGCAATTCTGATAGAATGCACCTTGACTCTGTCATTCTCCAAAGCTGACCTTCCTCTGTGCTAAAAATCAGCACGGAGAAAGGGATTTATCTGGAGCTGTTACAGCCCTGTTATTTAGGCAACCCTGTAGGAATAGTTAGGTACCTGTTTTGTAGTAAATAGACCAATGATGGAAGCCCCATGACACTGTTTTCTTCTATCCTCACCCAAGGTTTTAAGTATCGTGGGCTTATTTTACTCATCAGGCTAATTATAAGTGATTTGACACTATAATCTGGAATAAAACTTTTTATTTTTTGTCAATTGACTCTGTGGATGAAACATTTTCCTTCTCATTTCTAGAATACCTGTTATTATGGCTTAGAGGATCAATAATTTTTACATTTCATGAAGCTTCTAAGCAGATCTGAACATAGATGATGGCAAGCAAAGGATAGAGGTTCAAATGAAACTTCAGGAGGTCAATAATTTAACACTTTCAGAAAGTATCTAATATCAATTCTTACACAGATCTCTAAGATAGATTTCTTCATTAAAAATCTATTAAGAGTTAGAAGTAATTTATTAAACAAATTATTAATATTTCAGGGCACTGCTAAATAGAAAATTAAAACAAAGCTAAAATAGCACAGGAAAAATATATTTCATGATTAAAAATGAATTTCCACTTGACAATGAGTTTTACCAAAGGCTAATTATTTCTCAAATATTTCAGTTTGGAGTCTTAATCTGCTTTTTTTTTTGTATCATGAACTAACTAGTAGTCCATTTTTTTAAAAAAATCCAGTATTATTTTGAGTCATGTGTTTCTCTTTTTTGAGACAGAAAAACACACATACACTCATATTGATTATTTCTGTTGGCCATTTTTCTTTACAAATGCAAATCACCACAAATTGTAGTAAAAAGAGTGCACACTTTTCTTCCTCTTGGCCACCGTATACGACTCCTGATGACCTTCAATTTACTCTTGGTATGGTGGTTTATAATAATAGGTATGCCTTCCGTATTTGTAAATAATAAAATGTTTCCTAAAGTGTGGAACAGATGACAGTCTTAAGGCTCATAAGACATTAGCTTTATACCAAATCAAATGAGTTTAAGCAACAAACTTCATCAAACATGGTTTCATCAAAAACTACTTTGAAAAACTACTCTTTAAATCTGGTGAAATATTTGGTTCAATTAATTAAAAATCTGCTAAGTGCAGTTTGACAATGCTCTGTTGAATTAGTAACAATATGGTAGTGTGAAGGCTTCTAAACGGTACATTGAGAGGCAGTCATTTGAATTCAAATATTTTTGAAGCATTACATATATAAGTATGTAGAAATAATGGAACTTCTTTTGTTTTTAATGCTGCATCTATCAAATATTTCTTGATCATATTTTATATTAAAAAAACTCCAAATTTCTCAGAGGGACATTTAGATAAAATTGTGACTATTATCACATATTACTAATTCTCACTAAACTTACAGGTTAGTCAAGAGAATAGGCATAGCCGCAGCTGCTTATTTCCGAATTTTGTCAGACACGTTATTATAGCACACCATAGAAAACAATGTGTGGCACACGTTGTGTCAATTTTAAGAGGCTCTTGAATGATGAGAAGAACATGGATATGTTGAGATAGAGTCAGTGAGGAACACGTTCTAGGATGGAGGAAATAACTTATTATTCCCACGAGAACATCCAAAGAAGTAGGATCCTAGAGGCAAGTTGTGAATTGAAGAGCACAAACAGCTATGTTTGGAGGGAGTTTTGGATATCTGAAGTGGTCTTAGTTGGTTCATTTGGAAATGAGTTGTTTCTTTGAGCAGAGGGGAGATTATGACAAAAAGCTTTGATAACAATCTGGTATAGAGCAGAGGTTGAGTTGGAGTTGCAAGATAGGAGACTATTATGACAGTCATTGGAGATGTTTCAACATAGCCTGGTGACAACTTTGCAGGAATGTTAAAGGAGAATGAAGCATCAAATGAGGAGTGGACTAGATTTTAAAAGTCCTTCCAGCCATGAGGTTGAGAAGTAGGATAGAACACGGGGCTCTAGGTCCCACTCTTCAATTTGCATGCTGGTTCCACCGCTATTGCCTATGACCTTGGGCAAATTACTTAGTTCTGCAAATCCTCCATGGTTTACTCATCTGTAAAATAGGACTAGTTTTAGAATCTATTTCAGTCTGTTAATATGAAGTTTAAACAGCGTCGCACATATGAAGCCCTTAGAACAGGGCTTCAAACAGGTAAATGTTTGCCCGTATTCTTATCCAATTTCTAAATATTAAAGTTCTGAACTATACTAATAGAAAGGGGAGAAACTGGGTTAGGTAGGGAGAACAGCGCTGAGGTAGAATTCATGGAATGTAGAAACTCATTTGATCATTAAATGTAGATCCAACTGGGGCAGAGGACCAGGAGAAACGAACAAAAATTGAACATTTTAAGAAAGCATAACTATGAGGATTGGATTGCTTCTATTTAAAATTAGAAAGGGAGATTCCAAAAAAAAAAAAAAACGGATTTCTTTGAATTTTCTTTTCTGAATTGATGAAGTTTTTAAAGCTTACATTTATGAATTAAAATATATATTTTTGTGAACAGAATTGTTTTTAAATTGTTTGCTTCTAATTTGAAGAAACAATCAGGCATTTGACTTTTTTCCATCTGAGCTAAAAATCTTAGACAAAAGTAATCCTCTCAACAAGCCTGCGGACACTGAATGAGCCTTCAGTACTTAGTGCAACAGCGTAGACTAGTGGTGGGAAGGAATATTGTAACTAGGAGGCCTGGACTCCTTTTTGTCATATCCTGGGTCCGTTTCAGTTTTAGGCTACAATTAGAACAAAACTATCTACAGCTGTAGAAACAGACTATAAAGACACTATAGAAACAGACTAGTATAAGGGATTATTTTAACAACTTAAGACTTGTTTCCTAATGACTAGGATATTTGAAAAATGCTTACTTTCTTTTTTGACTGCCACAGTAAGTAGCTAAACAGCAATGATCACACATTCAAATATTTTAAAAAGTGCTTCTTTTTCTCCAACGGAAAACTCAGCTATTTTAAAGAATTCATGTATCAAAACCTTTATTTGTGTTTAATTTGTACCATGGGGGCTAACGGTGTCATTTCCTTGCATGGAATGTCCTTATCCAGATAGGTACTATCTGTGAATCACGGAACACAGGTGTGCACTATAGACTCCATGGAGGGCAGAAAATTAAGTGAGACCCAGATCTTGAATCTAGAAGTTTATAATCAAACATGTACACAACTTATACAACATGGACAAAGAAATAAGTGCTATTTTACCAGTCTAAAGAGCCATGGAAGTACGGAAGATGAATAGATTAATTCTTCTTCTTCTGGGGGAAAACAAAACCTTTGAAGGAGTTAGTACTCAGGATATTTCCCAGCACAGAGTGGACAGCCAATAAACATTTGTTTAAGAAATGAATGATCTATGAAAAAACTGGTTTCCCCCAACTTTGTGGTTTAAAACAATTATTGTTGTATTATTTCTCATGACTTCTGTGGGTTGGAATTGGGAGGGGTTCAGGTAGGTGGTCATGGCTCAGGGTCTCTCTCGAGGTTGCAGTAAGTTGGTGGCTAGAGCTAGGAGTAGGGCTCGAAAAATGGGAGTCCCAAGCAGCTGGGGCTGCCCAGACACCTCCCTCTCTTCTTGTGCTCTCATGGGGTCCATGTAGTTTCTCCTTTTGCGTGTGTTTAGTCTTCCTCACAGCATGGTGGCCTCTGTGCAGTTGGCCTTCATACAAGCTTTCAAGAGCAAGTATTTCAGTTTACAAAGCAGAAACTTCATGGCCTTTAATGACCAGGCCACAAAAGTCAATAGCTTCACGTCAGCCATACCCTGTTAGCCAAAACAGGGATCACAAAGCCAGCCTATCTTTAAGGGAGGGCACATAGACCTCCTCACTTGATAGGAGTTGTCTCAATGTCACATTTAAGAAGATCATGTGGGAGGGAGGTATTGCTGTCGCTCCCTGTGGAAAATAAAATCACCACAGTGAATTCAATATTAGTTTTTAAGATATGTAATGTAATATTCTTATATAACATTCCTTCTTGCCTTTTGTTAAAAAAGAATAAGTCATGAAATCTGAAAAAATAATTTAGAAATGGATTTGGAATCAGAAGTCAGTATAGATTATTTATGTACTCTTCAATTTCTACTCATTTTTTATACTATTTCTCCTAAATTTATATCTTTCAATGTGTAAATCTCCACTTAGGCTGTATCTAAGATTGTGTGCTAAATGTCTGCAAATAAAACAACCTGTCTAATTAAGTCACTACCATGATAAAAAATTAATCTATCAAATCAACTGTTTGGCATCATATAACAACCATGAAACAACAAACAAATTGAAACAAAGAAAAACAAACACACACACACAAAAGCAATCCTCAAAAGTAAACCAAGACAAAAACTTACCACATGTATAATTTACTTTTCACTTGTCAACAAGTTACTTTGACATGGCAGAGAAGACAAAGTTTTATTTGACAAAGAATACATCTCAGATTGGATTTTTAGTAAAGCGTTGCATGAGGGTTACAACTAAATAAGTTTTGTTTTACTTTGCATGCAAAGAATCTCTTGATTCCAAGAGCTTTGCGAGATTCATAAAATATTTCAGGCCAATGCGCTACCACTTGGTGCAGCAGAGCAGTGCAATTCACCTCTTTCACTTTGTATGTACCTACACCAAGAGAGATCGGAAGCGTTGAAAGTCAGTAGGATAAACTGCAACACCCCTATAACAGACAGCCTCATGGTAATAGTCTTCTGACCGTGTGACCATGAAAACCATCAGTGGAAAATGTGAAATAACAGATGTTTCAGTGACATCTTCTGATTTCTGGAACTTACACCTCACAAAGGGAAACGTCAAGCACTATACCTGTATTATTTTATTTTTTTAAATGAGAAAGGTAAAAGAGCATGTTTTCAAAGAAGACTCCATGATACTCTTTGGATTATAAAAATTTGACTACTAAAAACCCCTACTTTTAATATTTTCGTTTTGAAAATTCAGTATTACATTTAAAACAAAGGTTTTTATATGTTATGATTTGATTAGAGTGTTAGCATGGGGAAGCAGTCTGAAAAGAAAATATTTTGTTCCAAGTTTACTTTTATTATTGTAGATATGGGGAAGGAAGCTTATTAAAGGAAATCCTCTGAAAGTAGTATCTGAATGTAGACACAGCTGATAAATAAAATGCAAATTTTTATTTAAGTCACTATTAAAATATTTAAACATGCACTAGTATTTAAGGTTTAATATCGCTAGTGGAGTCTGAAGGTTGTTTGTTGCTGAGAAACTGGGTGCTGATTTTATTTTCAAGAGGTTTTTTTGTTGTTATAAATATCTCATAGCATCACAAGAAATAATAGCTCAGCATCTATCTCTTCGGCTGCAAATACCTTTTCAGTTCATTCATCTCCTTCACGTGTTCTGAGCTGCTAGATTCAGACCTGGGGAAAAATATTTTTCTCTTTTTCTGCAGTATTTCTTGCTTTGTTTTAGCTACCTCAATAACTCTTTCCCTTTGTTCTACTTTGGAAGGCATAGCCATTAAAGAAGTTCACAACTTATATTTTCCGTCTGAGGCCAGAAAAGTTTCCCAGCATTTTCTTAAAGGCACATGGGTAACCTTATCACTTATGAAATTAGGGCATAAACTCCATAATGTTTTAGTTAAAAATGGGTATCTGATTCCTTTTCCTTGGCTTCAACAACATTCTAGGTAACAATGCTGGGTATAGAGAATCATGTAAAATAGACTTATAATTAAAATACTTGTTCTGGCTCATTTTATTGGTACTCTTTTTTTTCCCTATAAGAGGTATTAAATACTTTCATTTGCAATATTAAAAATCAGTATTTCTGATGTTAAAACCACTAATTTTAACAAAATGATAGAAAAAACAGCAAGGTGCATTCTACAAGGAAACCCTTCCCACTCCCCCATCCCCCACCTGACTGGGCCCTAGACCTGGGTGCCTGGCAGAGCTCCTGGTCACGTATATGCATGCAAATGGGGCGGGGGGGAGCGAGCGCCCAGGCGTAAGTACCAAAATAGTTATAGAAATTATTGTCCATCCAGCACAGGCATTAGAAAAACACTCTTTGCAAAGGGAGAGGGGAAGGACAGTGTGTGGAGTGGGAGGTGGCATGGGCTGCTAGTCCTGGTGATCCTCTCCTCATGGCACCTGGCCTCTAGGGTAGTAGCCAAACGCCTGTGGTGGGGCCCGTCTGAACCTGCTCCAGAGGCTCTGGGTCGAGTACTGGGCCCCCACCCTGGGGCCAGGGTCAGCAGGTCCCGCTGGAGCCTGCAGGTTAGCAGGTGTGTGTCAATGTGAAAGGCCAGATAGCAGCCAGGGGTCTTGGATGCCTGCTCGAGCAGGGCAGGTGGTGGTCGGAAAGTTCTGGCCTTCCTCATTTCATCAGCATGGTGCAGGCTCGAGCCTTGTGTTCTGCCACATTCCCCAGATTCTTAGGAATAGCCCAGGAGATCTGGCTTGTCCTCCACTGTGATGTTCCCTGTCGTGTCCATTGTGGTCTTGGCACTGTTGGCTAAATTGATGGACATGGGCTAGAACATGGCCTCTGGTGGCTCTGGGGTGTCAGCTCCCTTGCTGCAGACAGGATCAGGGCTTCCACTGTGGCTCCAAGGGGCCAGGACGATGCCTGGGGTCCCTCAGCCTGGCTCAGCTTGGGCAACTTGGGAGCCTGTAGCTGGCACAGGCAGCATCATGGGGCCAGCTCGTGTCCAGAGAGCCGAGCGGCTCTGTGATGTTCTGGGCACTTAAGGAGAATCATTCAAACTCTGACAAGGAAATCAGGTCAAAACTCTGGCTGCGGCATGTAAGGACGCAGGAGGCGATGCAGCTGATGTCCTCCTTCTGGATACTGGAGAAGTACACCCGGGGTCACAGGCCAGGCAACAAGGATACATGGATGTCATCTAGGTTGTTGAAGCAAGCCAGGCAGGTCTTGGCATAGTCCTCAGAGGCATCGCCGGCAAAGGTGGCCAGCGCCAGCTTGCACATGCAACAGCCCTCGACAGCCATCAGCTTGAACTCAGTGTTGGTGCTCACCTCAGGTAGTGCGAACACCTTAAACTGCTCCTCAGACATGACAAGCACAGCGTGGCCATCCTGCAAGTCCCTGTAGGGGTCAGGCAACTGGCGGTGATGCACCTCCAACACGGTGATGGCCACCAAGGGCGCACGCAGCATCAGCTGCACCCCCTTGCTCAGCCTGGCCTTCTCCTCCTCCAACTCTGGCCTCTTCTTGCCTTGTGCATTTCTGGAGTGTAGGCAAACATGGAGCCCGAGTTGGTGCCTCATGGTGGCTGGGGGTGGACTGCATCTCCAAGAAATGTGTTGGCCAAGTATAGGCAGCACGGGATGCTGGAAAGGAAGTCGTCCACCAACCTGGGCTAGATGTGGTGCTGTGTGGGCATCATCTCCACATGGTGGGGGCAGGCCTGCTGGGCCAGTTGCGCGTTGGCCTCCAACACTTGCTGTTGGCGTTAGTAGCCCACTCCTTGCCCGAGACCTGGTTCCTCTGGATGCTGGTGAAAGACTGGTGCAGAGACTCCTGGAGCAACTTTACCCGGGAGAGTGGCCCCTTGATGGCCAGGGGGTCGTTGGGGTGAAGGGTGCAGCTGGCCAACGTGGGCTCTTGTGGGGGTAGTGGAAGAGGTGAAAACTGTGACTAAGGCCAAAGGCTGCGAGGCAGCACTGGGTGGGGACCACGACAGTGGGCCAGCAGCTGGCAGCAGGCTCTGCCCCAGCACAGGGGCCTGGAACCAGAGGGCCAGGGCAGAAGCCCAGGCCCAGGCTTGGCCGCTCATGGCCCTTCCACGTGAAGCCCTTGCCGTCCTGTTGCTGGTCGCCTGTTCTGGCTGTGCGTCACTTAGCTCTGGCACAGCACTGAGACTGCAGTGGCGGCCACCACCATCTGGGTCAAGTGGACTTGCAGAGGGCCTGCTTCTGCATACTGAGCCAGGGATCGTTGCTGTAAGTTGAAGCAACCCACCATGAGCAAGAGTGGCCAGTCATCCTCTGTGGCCCGGGCCAGGCTGTCAGCATGCTTACAGGCCATTTGGAAGAGGCCAGCTATGCTCAGCTTGTAGAGTGGCCACAGTGTCATGGCGGGGGCATCCCAGAGCCACAGGATGCTGTCCTCAGGGCCGGTCAGCAGCAGCCCTCACTTTGATGCCTCCAGGACTGGGTTCCGGACCTGGTGATGGGCCAGTGCGAGGCCCTGGAGGCTGGCTGGGGGCTCTGCTCACCAGTGCTCAAGATACGGGGCCACAGCTTGGCGAGACAGGGGCGACTTGGGCCAAGCAGGTAATAGCAGATGGGTACTCTCTGCCTTAATGTTGAATATATACAGGAGAATAATTTTTTGAGTCCTTAATCATATCATTTCTCAATATGTAACTAAGTAGTCACATCCAAATGTGCTGGGCACTCAATGAGCAGTGGGGTATCGTCTTTATGTGAAACAGAAGCTAGGCCTGAAGAAAGGTGGAGTGATGAGTACTGAAGATGGATTCTACCTGAGCCAGCTGTGCTCTGAGACTTCTCTTGGTTCATAGCAACAATATTGTTCTACTACTAATTGCTATTTCTAAGTCATTCTCTCTTTAAATTAGTAGTTGAGCAGGTGTAGCTAAAAAATTCAATCACTTTCACCTTAATTTGAGAGAAGAATTTTGCAAACCATTGAAATTTAATTGTAGAATTCTATTCAGTAAGCTGGAAAAAAAACAAAAGGAAGGCAAACCGGAGTTTTTGATTTTGCTTTTATGTCTGGTAATACAATTAGGGCTTTTACAGCCAAAGGAAAGTGATGACTGCAGAAGAAAATTATGACAACTCTAACATTTAGTAGATTAAAAGGTTTTATATACATTATCATACTCACCTCAGTAATTCCGGGAAGAAGAGAGGGGTAAATGTTGCTATTTGTATTTTATACAAAAGTCAGTAGTATTAAATCATTAAAGTATATATACAAAATAAGAATACATATTTTAAATGTGAATATATATATACAGTATATGTATATTTATATTTATATATATTTACACACACATACACATACACACATATATCCACACACACAATGAGAATATTTAGCTTTCCCCCTTTTTAAACTTTTTCTTCCTTATTAGTGGTTTCCCTCAAGGATGTCCTTCATGTAAGCGTCCTAGAATGTTCTGTTTCCCACCTCATTTATCAATTAGTTGTCATATTTTGTTCCTTGTTTCGACTGGGTAATGTTAAGGGATCGATGGTCCAGTGCTTAAACAAACTGACCAGTGGGGCTAGAGAAGATACCATGAGGCTCATGATGAAAACTTTTTTAAGGACATTTCCCTTACAAACACAGCCTACCGAAAAGCCCTTAATTCAAGAATATATCACCAAATGGAGGTTTGAAATTGACCCTTCCATACACAAACCACAGGTGCAAAAATCCTGCATAGAATTGACTTCTGTCTTCTACTTACGTTCCTATACTTTGTTACTAAACTTACCATTGAGCAAATATAAGTACATCTGCTTTCCAAGAAAGCTTCCATTGAATTACAAGTATTACACTATAATTTGTAAATTAGTACAATAATCCATAAACATTAGCATTGCTCCCAAATTATGCTGCGTGTACAAAATAAATTGCAAGTCACAAAATATTTCCTCCAAAGCCAAGCCCATCCTTCATAGGAACAATTTTCAAAAATGATGTGGACAGACTTAGAAGAAACACTGTTGCTAATTTTTAGAACTTCTCTGGCACTTTGAGACTATTCTTCAGCACTAGGATTAGCTCTTACAGTGAACTGAACACAAAACTTAAAGATGAACTAATGTAACAAGATAAGAGATTATACTTTCAGTTAATCTATTGGAAGAGTATACTGGAGGAAATTTCACATTACTTAATTCTCTGAGCTCGAATTTTTGCTTTATCGAATCTGCAAGTGCATATACATACAAACACAGACACATACACCCACCGGTACACACATCCCTTGCCTTCACTAAAAATGGGCTGACATTTTGGATTCAGTGATTTTCAGTGGCATAACCTAACCAACTTTATCAATCAGAAATTTTAAAAGTATATCTTTTAGGATCTCCGTTCATTTCTATCAGATTTTCTTCTGCTAAGCTTAGCTTCCTTTTTGATGGTCAAGATCAACATTGAGAAACATATTCGATATCAGGTAGATGTCAACATCTGTTTTAGTTTTATTTTTTAGCAGCAAAATGACCCAGATTTTCTTTGTAATTTATTTTTGGTGTCAGTATCATTCCATTTTCTACCTATTGCCCTTTTGAAGAACATTTAAATCTTCCTTAAAATATAGTGTGTACTCTTCGAGAGAATGCCTGACTTTATTTTAGTTCCTTTGATTTGTAACGCACAGTTTTAGCAATACATCTCAACATATTACTTGCTTTCATCACTGAAGTTCTACATTAGGAAGAGATCTCAGAAGTTTGCTTTGTAGGGCAACTTCCTAGATTATCAGATTTCTACTTAAAATTCATTGCCTTCTGAGTGGTGTAACTTACATACAATTTAAAATTTTTCATTTTATTATATTAAGGAATGGCATGAGATGATTCTGGGTTCTCAAGCTTCTGTATACTTGATGCATTAAGAAAAAAAGTACGACGTCAAAATAGAGGCAAAAGGTGAAATAGAGGACAGGACAGTGAAAGAATCAATGTGTGGTGTTAGCAGTGATAGCATGGATAGGCAATGTTGCCAAAGGACATCTCACATCTAAAAGCAAGCCCACTGATAATTTTACAGAGACTATTGCGGAGATGCTGCTCTAAATCCACCTCTATTTTCTCCCAATTAAGTTCATATCAAGTCCAGTAGGAGAGTAGACATTGATTGTCTTTTTTTTTTTTT
>NC_060271.1:91078292-91088292 GCF_021613505.1 Equus quagga
GTAGATAGTTGTATATCTTAGTTGCAGGTCCTTCTAGTTGTGGGATGTGGGATGCCGCCTCAACGTGGCCTGACCAGCGGTGCCCTGTCCGCGCCCAGGATCGGAACCCTGGGCCACTGCAGCGGAGCGCGCGAACTTAACCACTCAGCCACGGAGCCGGCCCCAACATTGATTTTCTTGAGGACTGATCCATAATTGCTTGGAGAGTGCCAGAACAGGTGCCAGGTAATAGTGGAGTTTGGATTCTATTACTGCAAAGATGACGTCACTTGGTTACTGTCTTCCAAGTAATCCAATAGGGAGCCTCTCTTACAAGTCTTCCACAAACAGGGATAGTTTTAAAGAAAACAAGAAAAAAAACCTGGGAGTAAATGTGTTGTTTTAATTGACAGGTGTTTTGACCACTAAACCACTCTTAAATTCTCAAGATGATATATTTATATGTGTGTATGTTGTATCAGTCCTCAATGCTATGCTGCCTGCTAATTTAGTGCAATCTACGATCTTGGAAATGATTTCTTTCATTCCAAGATCAAAGTCATTACTGTGAATAATTAAAAAGCAGAGCTCTACCCCACTGGTAACTTCTTTCCACCTTGAAATAATCCCGTTTACCAGCATTGTTGCGGTCATGCCTAATCTTTCACCCAATTCTCAGGCTCATCTGCCAGTTCTGTGCCTATTGTGGGTCTGCACTTTAAGCACTCATGTTCCTTGTTGAAATGTTTCCTGACAATGTAAGTGTAATAGTAAATGTACATGCAGTTCCTCACCATGTTTCTCCTTTGTACCAATTATGTATCTTGATTTAGTCTTTTGCGTCTATTTTTTCCTAACTTACACAGACTCTCTTCTCTAGCACAACTGAGTATGTGCAGCGACAACTAGTGTCCTGCCCCAAATGTTCTCTCTCCTGTCTACCAAGGTACAAGCTTAGTGCTAGACTTTTCCTTTTTCATCCTCCTTAGAAATTCTATGACATCCATTGTCTGTGTTCTTTCTAGAAGATGCCCGATAAATATTTGCTGAATTGAAATATCTATTTCTTTCATTAAAATGTAGGCTCCTTGGGGACAGGAACTGTGACTTAGTGAAACTTGCAATGTACATATGGTGTTTGATATTTTAAAAACATATTTTTTGATTCACAGATTGTTTTCATAAACTATTTTGCTCGAGTTTTTCCTTTTTAGAAAGATCAGATTTCTGATTTGTCCAAACTCTTGCAAGTCTTCTCTTTCAGATAGTAGCTCCTCCAAGGGACTATTCCCTTACTATGTCACTTTCCAATTTCTGGTCCCCTTAGGTTCTGCTGTATGTATCTCATGAGGAAAAAAGCACTTGTCCGGTCTGCTTCTTTGTAGGAATTACTGAAAGGGCAATAATGCGGCATTTGTTAGTTTTTAAAAAATGGAAGGAAGGGGAGGCTTTTAATTGTATGGGAAATTTAATTAGATTTAGACTAATTAAATTCATCTTTTATATTAACATGTTCACAAATATTATTGCATCTCGTTAGATTTCATTCTTCTAGCCTTACTGAACAATATTCAGTAGTAGTTTCAGATTACAATAAGTTCATTATGAAGATAAGGTGGAATTAGTGTAGGAAGCTCAGCTGGTTGAAGGGGTCTGTACTTTAATTACTGCAGAGGGTGTGCATATTAATTACAACACAAGTGATATTTACTGTACCTCAGGAACATATGACAGGGTAAAGATACTGACAGCACCAGCTAATAAACTCAGTATGATAATGAGGAGAAAAGACCATAAAAATAGAAGGAAATAAAATTATTCATAAAGTATATTGATCCCAAAGTAAAGACATTAAGCTCTGATGAAGGGCAACAAAAGGGAAGCTCCTCACTTTATCAAACAAATAACCAAAGTAGAGAAATGTTAGCAGGGAGACAGATTGTCATTATACTGGTCACATGATCACACTCCAGAGAGTACACAGGAGCCATAAAATGGGAGATTTTTAATAAATCAGCAGAAAGCCATACTGTCACCTGAAGGAACCGAGGTCGCAGTGGCTGAGGACAGCGCCTTGGAGTGGAGAAGTTGGATATACTGTGGTGTAAACATGCATACAGAATTGGGTTCAAGAACTGCTGTCCCCTCTGGAAAAGGGAGCTGATACCGAAAAATACCGTGAGATTTGTTCTCAGCAGAAACTCGGGCAGCCACCCACTTTTCCCCGTGGTTTGAAATCACCAGCTATGATTCTGAGATGGTAAAGAACAAGTGGGGGTTGGTTGGATATTTTCTCCCAGGAAATGCTCAATTATGCCATGAGCCTGTCTAAATCTATATAACTTGAAAGAAAGTTGAAATTTTGGCCTAGAGTGATTAAATCTGAGGTTTGGTTATTTTGCTTTGTTTTCACATGAGCCTTCCAGAGGAAGGATTATTTTTTAAAGTTATTTAATCAACTGGTAACATTTACAAATAAGCTCATTTTAGGGGGAAAAATGGCTAAAATGCTGAGTCTTAATTTACATCAAATAATTAATATAGTCAAATTTTTGCTAAATATTTGTTATTTTGGAGTTTATTAGCTAAAATCTGCCACAAATTCTGCTCGTAGTTGACTTATCATGGATAGAAAGTATACTAGTTACCTATTTACTTCCACACATGGAAGGATGCTGTTGCTCAAACTCTTAAAACTACTTTAAGTTAGGGGCCGTCCCCATGGCCGAGTGGTTAAGTTTGTGCGCTCTGCTTTGGCGGCCCAGGGTTTCACCCATTCGGATCCTGGGTGCAGACATGGCACCACTCATCAAGCCATGCTGAGGCGGCATCCCACATGCCACAAGTAGAAGGACCCACAACTAAAAATACTCAACTATGTACAGGGGGGCTTTGGGGAAAAAAGGAAAAGTAAAATCTTAAAAAAAAAAAAAAACTATTTTAAGTTAATTTTATAAAAAATACATTTTTGTGGGTATATTATGAATAGTGATTTTAATATATATTGGGAATATATGATATGTATTTGTATATATGAACTTGAATCTATATATAATAGAATTTGCAGTTCTGATTAAAACACTTCAAAAGAATAATAGTGAACCTAGAGAAAATGGAGAGAAGGGCAAACCCAGGACAGTGTATAATCTAGGCCTGCATCTTGGTAATGCTGTAAGAGTTGTCTGGAGACAGAAAACAAAAGTGGAGAGTCTTCATTCTGGTTAAAATCTATAAAATCATGAATTAAAAAGATTAGACATCAAATGACAGAATGAAATTATGGGAAAATCTCACTTTGCAACTTGGGCAAGACAAGGAAAAAGAATAACCAGTTCACTCAGATCTGAAGTGGTTTAATTTTTGCATCCTGGAGCAGAGGTGAAGATAGCCCTGGGCACCATCATGATGTAGGGGCGCCGTCCCTGTTTCCTGTTTCTCCCTCTGCCCTTTTCAGGGCCTTCCTGTATCCATTCCTAATATTCCAATGTTTCCATGCTAGCCTTTCTTTCCTTTGGTGGTGGAGTTGAGAGGTTATTTCACTCACATTAGGTGAAATATATCCAGGAATATTTTTATTTTGAGAGAGCAATGCTTCGTGTAAGCTCTCATTATAACTTGACTATTAATGAAGTAGTTATGTATGAGCAGGAGGATCCACCTGAAATTACTCAAATATATCAAATAGTTATGAACAGGACGCATGAAAGGCCAGGCATAGTCAGAACTATGGGAAAAGAGGTGGTCATTCAAGTTTTATAATTGTTATTGTTGTGAACTGGGTTATTTTCACCAATATATGTGCGATATTACGATGTCAAGACACCAAGGCTATTGGACTGTATAGGATCTGGAACACGGTGGGTAAGTGTTTGATAAATATTTATTTAGTGAATGAATAAATAAATGATTGAATGATTGAATTAATCTACCTCAGGTGGTGTTTCATCAGTCCTTGAAAATTACTGGCGGTGTTTCTGTTGTACCTAGTGAACCACGTACGGTCTGTAACACTAGTGTTTGGCTTTTTGTGCTAGCAGTCCTTAACCACAGTATCTCTGTCGTCACCTGAGATGTAAATACTGGCTGGAGTGGATTACCACTGTCGAGTGGCTAGGTCCCTGCACTGTGTTTGGATGCGAACGATGTAGGTGATAATGGGGGATTGATGCATTTGTGCTGAAATCTGGAACATGAAGTCATCTGCAGTTCACCCCTTGGGAGGATAAATATAAATAACTGTAGCAGACTTTAAATTATCAAGATGTTGATGTGTGTTTTTTTTTGTCAAAACTATCCTGACACTTGGAAACAAAAGAATGGTTTAGGTACATCTCAGTTGTATGTGCAAGCTCCTTGGGAACTGATGGGAAATTCCAAGCCTATGACCCCTATCAACTAGTATTTAGGCTGGGCTATTCATTAATATTGAAGATTCAGAACAAAATAGAGGGAACATTTATTTAAAATTTAGCTGAGTTTAATTCTGGTTTTCTATTAATGTTTTATGGGTTTCTGGTATGAGTTTACTTCTCTTTGTCAAAGTTTTAAATTTTTCCTCTTAGTTTTATTTTTCTTGCTCTATCTCACAAGATTCCTGCAGCCCTCATGCCATCTCATTTGTCCTTAGCTTCTTCCCTTTCCTTGTATATGTTGCTTCAGTGATCTACAGTTCATTGTTTACCATTATTTTTCATCCTTCTCCCATCTAATTTGGTTCTGATACTTATTTCTGTAAACATTACTTTCTCTTTTCCATGTTCCCACTTTAATGGCTAATTTTTAACTTGACATTCTGGAACTGCTCTTCTCTTTTCCAGCAGAGGAAGAGTTGAGTTTATTGAGAAACTAGTTTGGGAACATCTATCAATGTTGATTTAAGAAAGAAGGGAAATCCTTAGCATTCTTCTTTTATTTCTTGTTTGAATAATGGGAGATAAAGAATATTTGATGCAGATATTAAAAAGATGGATTCTGATGTTCAACATGTAGAAAGCAGAGGATCTAGGAATTAAAATATCAGTGGGACAAAATTGGTTATATCACTAAAGATTTCCGTAACTAGCCTATATTACCAAGTTAAGGAAATCATTATTTTTACATTTGGAATAAGTTTATGGTCAATCTCACCACATTATATTGGTTGAAATTAAATATTTCAGTTTAAACAAAATAAGTGACCTTTAAAAATGTGATATTACATTTGACTCAATGTGCTTTTTTATCTCAGTTATTGGGAGCCACAAAATCCTTGTGTTTCGGCTACACAGGAAATCTTGTTGATCTTCATTGGAGTAAAGCAAAACTTGCAGAACGTTCCCAAAGCATCAGAACCTTAATGTAGAGTTTAATTCCTTTAAGCACTTGAAGCTCAAGTAATTTCATAGACTAAAGTTTTAGAAGGTTATTTCTGTTACAAACAAATTTATGCTTGCATATGTTGATAATTAGAAAAAAGTATTTCATGAAAATCTGAGGAAGTAAGATTGAATAGATAATTAAAAATTGCAACATTCTAATCAATAAAAGAGATGGATATGATTGTTCTCGCCATTCTATTTCTTGGACCTTGTAAATCTTCATAAATCCCTTTCCTTCTTTTTTTTTTTTAAGATCACGTTGTGTATTCATTACCACAATGTGGGAGTCATAGTTAAGGTTTCCTGTACGTCTTAGGTTGTACAGCTCCAAAGAGTGTTTTAAAATAATTGAATGAGAAACCTCAAAAATGCCTCATAGAATAGTACTAATAGAAATAAAGGAACAGAAAAGGCAACCTGCGATGGAAAATACACAAATCTCTTAGAAATTGTCAAGTTGATCAGCATCACCAGGAAATATCGAGAAGAATGAAGGTGCTATGCTTGTTATTTGATTTAACAATAACAGATACCAAAACAAAAATGTTTGATTTCGTTTGGGAAAGATCATTTTTTCAGTTACCTTTTCTGCAACAATCCCCACCCTCTGTTCCCTCATTCCTGTTACAATTAGTCATTACCTACTGTTGCTTGTGATTTGTTGGCAGTCTCCAACTGCAATCTGTTGCTCTGTGACAGATCGATCCTTTTAGCCCACAGACTTACTCCTGAATTCAGCCAAAATGAAAAAAAATATATATATGTATGTAAAAGACTAAGTCACAGTGCTCTGGCTAACGCAGCAGATCATTCTTTAAAATGGTGCTCTTAAGGGAGACCGTTAATGAACCCTGCATGTATATAAGGGGAGAGAACAACATTAAGTGACCCGCTATGCAGAACGGGTTTAGAATCTACATGTGTAGACTGTGGAATTTGAAGTATGTTGGTTTACTATCGTCACTTTTAACGGAGACAATTTCAGAGCAATATGTTAGTTAGAAAAGAGGAGTTGCTTCTGAGCCGACTGAAGAGAATTTGTAGAAATCCTGTTGTTTGTACCCACACACATATAGATGTGTACACACACCACTGAGTTTAAATAATTCCAGTAAGATTCATATTGCTCGGGTTTTTTAGCAAAAGAAATTATAGTTTTGCTGCAATCAATTTAACAGTCAGAGCTTTGGTGTAGCAAAATATATGCTTCGTAGCCCTTCAAAATCTACGCAGTTTGTACATATAGATTTATGCTGTATATATTTTGAAGTGATACGTATGTTGAAATTTTTCCTCGGTTAAAACCATGCTGCATAATTGATTGGAAGAGTTACTCTCGTCACAGTCTATTTTTGCAGCAAAGCATGGGCTATTTGAAATGCTTGTGGTTTTTTTTTTCTTAAATGCTTTATTGCAAGGGAAGGAAAAACTAGTCATTATATAGCAAGATACTATTTATTGTTGGCTTGTTCTGAACAATGCTGAATTAAGTAACACTACTGCATGGCAAGATAAATATGAAAAAAACCATTTTCTCCATTAGCTTTTGGTGTTACTGTTGTCTGACTCAGTGAGACCTTCTTTGGTGAAACACACACACCCACACACTCATATACTCATTGACGTTTTAAGAATATGTAGTCTCTTGAGTTTGCTACCTTACAGACCCAACGAATAGCTTGCTTCTCAACATTTCTGTCTAATAAGGTCGCCTCCATCACAAGGCCAGGGCCACAAGAGCTGCCAAATTTAGAAAGTTGGTGAGCTATTGAGGAAAATACTGTTGAACCAAAAAGCAGATGTTTCTCTGTATGTGATACATTGGTGGAACACCCTCAATCTGTCAGCATGCGTTTTCTCAAAGTACAAACTAGCTGCTGTCTTGGTTCCTGTTTCCATTTCAAGTTTTTAAAGGGGCCCCTTTGTTTGGCTCCTGGAAAACCACCAGCTTTCCTCACTCTAAAAATAAGACAAGGTAGTCATTCATGAGAAATTACTCTAACTGCTTGAGAAATACTTAAAAAAAAAAATTTCAAGCTCAATTTGGAAGGAGGCTATAGGTATGGTCATTATGCAACTTTACAAATAAATCCATGACAGCTGAAGCAGATTTGAAAGAGTATATGGATACATCCAAGCCACAGGGACTGGTAAATAGCACAGGCAGGATTAGCTTGCAAAATGCTTGCATTTTTGGTCTAATTACTATTTTCACCAAATCGTTTTATGAAGAGAAGTAAAAGTCCTTAAACATAGAAATGTGGAAATTGAGGACTGAAAATGTTGCTCCAACTAACCAAGGGATATAGAAGGGAACAGCTCCCTTTTACTTTGTTTTGCGTTATTACTGCCTTTGTAATGTTAGCATAATCTTTTTTCCAAAATTATAAGGATTTTTTTAAAATTATTTTTTTTGCAATTTTATAATTTTTGCGGACTTAAGACTGGAAAAATTACTTGAGTAAATACACTAATTCATTGAAGTATCACATAAGATTAAAGTTTACTTGTAACATATTATTGTATATGGACTCTAAAGAGTTTATCAAATTATCTGGGTTTTACTAGATCTAAATAAAGAGCAGGAAACATAGAAAATAATTCAAACGTATTCCTTTGTCCTGGTAAATTACTACAGACGCCTTTAGTTCTTTAGTATCTGAGGTTCTATAAAAGGAAATTTCTTTTTTGCCCTTCCAGTGTGTTTTATCCACCATTCAAAAACACATTTGAAATATATTGCAATTGCGTGAGAAGTGACATAAATACATTTGGTGATTAATATTTATTTGATCAACTGTGAGTGCAACAATATGACTTCTAATTTGAAACCACACAAGCTTCCTTTTCAGTAGTCCTGCCTTTCAAAGCCTTTCATTTGCTATATCACAGGCTGATCTTGGAAAGAGAATCTGTTAGATGTACTTTTCCCTACTCTTTTTCCAACTGGAATTGTTGAAACAGCAGAGTGGGCATTTAGCCCTCTTTCCAGGTGTGCCATATTGAAACTTGTAAAATGTGTGAGAGGATGGGGAAACTCTTAAACTCTAGGCCTCTGAGTGATTCCTGAGAGCTTGGCCTATTGGAACATGTTCCAGGGTGTATGAATTTGAAGGTCCATGATATATAAATCACCTGCAATATATAAACATGCTCACATACACATTCTGTAAAAATGACACAGATGTCAAGAAGACATCTCCCAATGTTAAATAAAGGTCCTGTTCTTTTTCATATTATTATTCCTATTGTTTTATTTCTATCTCCTGTGCAAATGGTATCTTTTGTGGTACTTAGGCTGTGATGAGATGGGCGGGTGAGCAGCTTCCTCCAGAATTGATGCCAGCTGGTCTGGAAGACTGGCAAACCCTCAACTCTCCATCCACCACGTTAGAGATTGACTTTATTATCTGCTGTAGCTCCATGCCATGCCTGGTCTCCAATGGCCCAGAATGCAGGCATGTAACACAGCCCTGTTCACCATCGCACTTATTTTGATTTAGTCATAACTTCAAGAATTGCCTTTTAACAACAACTACAAAAAAAGTGAGGGTCATCCACTTCTAATGCTGGAAACCCTGTGATAATCTGTTCCATGCATTCAAATGAAAATATGACTTCTTGGCAGAGAATAGCATTATAATGTAAAATCCCATATGCTGTTATACAGTATGTTGCAATCTGTTTTACGGCTGCCTCTATTCTAACGAGTGAATACTGCCAATAAAGCAATTGAAGATAACACTAATTGCTTATTTCTGTGATCCATAATTTTTATGGCTGCCTTATAGCTCTTTAGTCAAATAGATGCTTTTTGGCCTTTAAGATCTAGAACTCATATACTGTAGCAAGTGAAACTGGAAATGCACATGCTGGCCTGAGAGGCTTTTCTGTACTTGATGAATAGGGGGCAGCAGAAAAATAATGGAAAGATGTAAAAGAAAATAGAAGTCTTAAATCGGCTTTAACAGGTAAACACTAGATTTTATCAATATTTAGGTAACTTTAAATAAGTACATAAATATATGGTTGTGTATGAAACTAAATTCGGCTGTTGGATCTTCTTTGGCTTGATTCATTTTGGGGCCTGGCAACCATGGAAGACATGGTGTGTGAGCTCAGCTAGTTGGAGATGAGGCTCTGTATTTGATCCTGGGTTTTGCCACATATTGACGATAGGACTGTGTGATCTTGGGCCAGTGATTCAACTTTTCTGAGTTTAGGTTCCTTTCAGAAATAGTGTGATGACTAAATGGATGTGAGCACACTTTCATAACTGCAAAGTGCGATACCCATGTTAGGTGACTGTCTGTGCTTGATCCCTGTTTGGGGCCATCACGATGTGCTTTCTCATGAGCAATCTTGTAGAAACCCCAAATTGTACAGCATTTGTCCAAGAATTTGTCTAGTCCTTTGCTACTCAAATTGTAGTCTGTGGACCAGCAGCACCGGCATCACCTGGGGGTTTGGTAGAAATGCGGAATCTCTGGGCCCACCCCAGACCTGCTAAACAGACTCTTCCTTTTATCAAAATCCCGAGGTGATTAGTCTACATGCTAAAGATTGAGAAGTTGTCTAACTTACCTCATAGAAGTGAAAGTTGAGATTAAGCATGATGAAAGGATTCATAAGAGGTCCTGTGGGGTGTTCAGAGCTAAGCCAGA